>NC_063050.1:9245511-9484345 GCF_018812025.1 Megalobrama amblycephala | reverse complement strand
CTCGACACACACATCAATATTGTCAACCAGTAGACATGGACAAAGCCATAGAAATGGGCGTGGTGGAGGGGCTCAGTAGCGCCACCTTTTGACAAAAGTGGGGGGGTTTGTTTTTCCTACAGTCACCAAACTTGGTACACATATTGTTCTCATCAAGCCGGACAATTTTCTAATTTACATTCATTAGCTCCGACCAACAGGAAGTCAGCTATTTTGGTTTGAATGTTAATTTTTTGAAAAAACAGGCTATGAATTTTATACTACTACTCCTACAGGGTTTATCCAATTTACACCAAGCTTTTTTTAACTTGTTGCTAACACATTGAAGTTGTTTAATTGCAAACGGATTTTGGATATCTCAAACGGTTTGGCCGTGGCGAGGCAACGAATTTATGGCAAGAAAAGGGAAACAAAGTGTTATAACTTCTGCATACATTAATTGATTTTGATGAAACTTCGGCTTAGTCTTCGTTGTACAAGGCTGATCACATGGATGTGACTATTGTGATTCAAAGTCATAGCGCCACCAACTGGAAGCAGAAAATGTGTCACTTTCAGCATACATTGAGATCACCCTCTTATTTTTACCTGATTTGCTTCAAAATTCATCAGAATAATGTTAAAACTTGGCACATGTAATCCTTTGAAAATGGGCAGGGAGGAGGGGCTCTATAGTGGCACCTTGTAGTGTAGCACCCCACATTAATCAGGCTCTTAAAGCAGCGTTCCCAAGCTCCTTGAAAGTACTTGAAAGTACTTGGATTTCAGACACATGGATTCAAGGCCTGGAAAGTACTTGAAAACAATATTGGTCCTTGAAAGTGCTTGAATTAAATTTGAAATAAATTTTGTGAAATATACTTATTCCTAGTATATTTGTTCTGGAATATTATTTTACAATCAGTTTCTGAGTGTTTTCCATTGCGGTACTTTCCCTTGCTTGTTATTAGGCGGGGTTTGGACATTTGAGCTGTGACACTTGCTGTGTCCACAATGAACATTCGTATAGGTGTGTGCGATTTTGATCGTGGACGATAAAATGGTCTCCACGATCTGCTTTTGAAGAAATACCATTGTATCGTACTATAGTGCTTTCTGTCAGTTGCAGTCCTGGCGCCGTCTCAACATATTGTGTAGTACAAAAAAGCGACATACATTCACATCACATGTTAACACAGCGGTAGAGTTATACTCACGGAACACTGCAGTTATTCACAATCACAAAAGTTTATTATTTTCATGCATTTTAAAGCCTTGCCGGTAAAACTTTTATCTGCGTGCTCGTCTAACACGTGCTTTTCTGAGCCGAAGCGCGCACACTCTAAACACTGTCAAACACTGCATTTGCTGGACAAAGTTATCATTCGCATCTTATTATGCTAATACTGTCAATACACACAAGGTTTACACCATTGGTTAAGTGTAAAATTAAACAGTTGAGAGAAAATCAAATCTGTGTCAATATATTCTTCTTCTTTCCTTTTTATGGCGGGTGGCACCAACGTTAAGGTGCATTATCGCCACCTACTGTATTGGAGTGTGAACCAGAGTTTACTCATTTAAAAAAAAACAAAAAAAAACAACTAAATTCTCTTAATCAGCTGTGTTCTCTTGAGATACAAAAATAAACTCTCTAATCCATAATTAAATATATTTTTAAGCTTAAGATCAACCACTCCCACCTTTCTAAGTTCATTCTTCATTGTTTCTCGTTCATTAGTATACTTCTGACAGACACAAATAACATGCTCTACTGATTCCTCCATTCCACATTGCTCACATAATCCTGTTGGATGTTTATTTATTAATTTTAAGGTTTTATTCAGCATGGTATGCCCAACCCTTAATCTTGTTAGAATAGTTTCTTCTTTAGTATTTCTTCTTGTCTTCCTCACCCCTCCTACTTCCCGTTGTATTTCATAAAGCTGACGTCCTGTGTTTCCTGTATCCCATTTTTGTTGCCACTCGTTAGTGGTAAATATTTTAATTACTGCTTTTGCTTCAAATTTACTAAGTGAGATATTCATGATGTCCTCATTTTCCAGTGCCTGCTTTGCTAATCCATCAACCTTTTCATTACCCTTTATCCCCCTATGAGCTGGTATCCACATAAATATTATCATGACGTTCATATTTTTAAATCTATACAGATTTTCATACATCTCATTAACTATATCCTGTCGACTGTGAGATGTGAATGATTGTAATGACTGTAACGCTGAACATGAATCTGTACAAAGTATAATCTTTTTGATTCCAGTGCCTTCTATCCACTGTAGCGCAGTTGCTATTGCCATCATCTCTACAGTCTGATCTGATGTTCTCCTATTATTAAAAATGTTTAAGGATGGACAACTAAAAGCAAAACCTGTTCTCCCTGTATTTGGATCTTTAGATCCATCAGTATATACTGCAGTAAATGCTTGATATACAGTTTGTATTCTATCTTCAACAATAGCTGCAATGTCTCCAGATTCTTTAAATACCTTCATTAATTCTAGCATATAAAAATCCAAAAACACTGCAGGAAACATCCATGGTGGAGTTATTGATAGCGGTACTGTAGCAATGTATCTTTTCTGACTTAAAACCATTTCTCTTGCTTCTTTGCCACTATTCCATGCAAAACACTTCTGTTTAGATCTTTCCTTTTCCCAGCAAGGAAGGAGTACCTTTACTGTTGGATGGCGGTCTTCTGAATGACCTTGAAGATTTACCCAGTAGTTCATCATTAACTGCTTTCGTCTGATTTGTAACAGCATTTCACCAACCTCTACCTGAAGAGCAGATACAGGAGTCGTTTTAAAAGCACCACTACAAAGTCTCAAAGCTTGAGCTTGTATCACATCCAACTTCTTCAATAAAGTTTTTGCTGCTGAGTCATAAACAATACTTCCATAATCTAAAACTGATCTAACCAATGCTATATAGATATTTTTCATTGCCGCGCTACTCGCTCCCCATTCTGATCCTCTAAGGCATCTCATCACATTTAAAATCTTTTTACATTTAGTATCTGTCTTTTGAATATGTTCTTTCCATGATAATTTAGCATCAAACCACACACCCAGAAACTTAACTTTATCTTGCTCAATAGTTTGCCCATACATCTTTATCTGTGTGTCAATGCCTCTTTTCCTAGTAAACATGATTGTTTTTGTTTTATCTACTGAAAACCTGAAACCCCATGAATATGACCATCTTTCTACTTCTTCAATTGCCTCTTGTATTTTCCTGGTAATATGATTAATATTCTTTCCCCGCTTCCACAATGCCCCATCATCAGCAAACAATGATCGCCCAATGTCCCCTTGTACTTGAGAAAATACATCATTTATCATGATTGAAAAGAGTACTGGACTAATGATGCTGCCCTGGGGGGTACCATTTTCCACCATATATCTTTCAGATAAAGCCTTCCCAATTCTGACTTGAATAAATCTATCAAACAAAAAATCTTTAATCCAATTATAAATTCTACCTGTTATTCCTATCGTATCAAGTTTAATCATTAACCCCTCTTTCCAAACCATGTCATATGCTTTTTCGACATCGAAAAAAACTGCTATGACTGATTCTTTATTAACCTGAGCTTTCCTAATATCTGTTTCTAGGCATATAATGGAATCCATAGTTCCTCTTCCTTTCCTGAAACCACTCTGATGAGGTGATATAATTCCTCTACTTTCCAAATAAAATGATATCCTCTCCGTAATCATTCTTTCCATTATCTTTCCCATATGCGAAGTCAATGCTATTGGTCGATAATTCTTTGGATTTGATGGATCCTTTCCTGGTTTCCTAATAGGAATAATGACTGACTCTTTCCATCCAGTAGGTAACTTTCCTTTTTCCCAAACTTTATTATAAAAACCTAACACTTTTATTGAAGCCAAAACACCCAAATGTTTTAACATTATGTAGCAGATTTCATCCTTCCCAGGAGATGTCATTCCAGCTCTTGATATTGCCCTTTTCATTTCTTCCATAGTGAACGGAGCATCCATTGTGCTACTAGTTTCCCTCCGCCTCTCAAGTCTTCCAGTATAAATTGATTTTGTTAATTCCCTTCCTCTCTTTCCCTCCTCAGTTAGATTATTTGAGCTATGGATTTCAATAAGTGCCTTTGCTATCATTTCTGCTTTTTCCTCATCAGATGCTGCTGCCTTTTCCCCCACCTTCATAATAGGATATTTCCATTCCCTTCTGATCCCTCTCATACTTTGAATCATGCCCCATACCTCTCCCACGGGTGTTGATCTACGAATTTTATTACAAAACATCTGCCAACTTTGTCTTTTTGCATTCCGTATAAGTTTCCTAACCTTTGCTTGTATTCGCTTATATTGAATTAAGTTTTGATAATTATGAGTTCTTCTTAATACTCTTAGAGCTTTATTTCTTTCTTTAACTACTGCACTACACTCATCTGTCCACCAAGGGATCCCCTTCCTCTTCATTTGTCCTTTACTTTTAGGAATTACTTTATCAGCAGCTTCAAGCAATACTTTTTCCAATTTTCCCCCAATCTCCTCAATATCTTCATTCAAATCTATATTGTCTATTTCACTTTCACAAATAAAACTAAACATTTCCCATTTAGCACGATCAAAAATCCACTTCCCCATTCTTTCCCCTTGTTGTTTATTTTCCTGTATTAATATTCTACAAAAAACTGGATAATGATCACTTCCTACTGTTGTTTCATAAGTTACCTCCCACTCACATTTCCCTGCTAAATTATTTGATACCAAAGTTAAATCCAATACTGACATATTTCCTGTATGTACATCTAATCTGGTTCTTCTCCCATCATTTAAACAAACCAAATCTTTTTCTTCTAATAGTTGTTCAATCACCCCCCCATTTACATCTGTTTTTGCTCCTCCCCATAATGTATTATGTGCATTAAAATCCCCACATATCACTCTTCTATTTCCATCTATTCCTTCAATTTGCATTAACTCATTGAGATCTAATTTCTTACAAGGATTATAATAATTTATAATAATAAACTCTCCTTCCTTCATCAAGATCTCTATGACTATATATTCATTCTCATTTCCTTTTCCTATCTCTCTAAATGCAATATCTTCTCTAATAAATGTCATGCATCCCCCCCCTACTCCTTCCCTCCTATCACACCTAACACAATCATATCCACCTAGTCTAAAATCCAAATTTGGTCTCAACCATGTCTCTTGAACACAAATAACACTAGGTTTGCTAGATAACTCTTCTATATATTTTTTAAATTCTTGTCCATTGGTCAACAAACTTCTAGCATTCCATTGCATCAAGAGAATCATTATTAATATTATCCAATCCATAATTGTTCCTGACTTGCCTGAGCACTAAGGTCATTTCTTACTTCCTCCCATGTCAGTCCACTGATGTTTAAATGATGTACTGCTGCCTTCACAATTATTTGTATTCTTTCTGTCTTTGATTTAATCTCCATTGTGGCATTAACTACCCCTGCAATGAAAATAACCAACTTCTTTAAGTCAACCAATACTTTTCCTTCATTTGTCTGTTCTGTTTTTTTTGTGATTTGATTCTCCTCTCTATTTATTTCATTTCTTCCTTCTCTTGGATTCACCATCTTAACATCTTCTGCATATGTGATCTTATTCTGAGTTCTTATCTGTTGTATTTCCCTTTCCTTTTTCATCACTTCACAGCCCCCATAAGCCACACTGTGATTTCCTCCACAGTTACAACATTTTAGCTGATCATGATTACATTTCCCATATTCATGGTCTTCTCCACACCTGGCACATCTCCTTCTACCTTTACATACCTTAGCTGTATGACCAAATCTTTGGCAGTTGTAACACCTCATTGGCTAAGGGATATATTCTCTTACGTTATAACTCAAAAATCCTAACGTCACTTTTTGGGGTAGCGATTCCGCTTCAAAATCAAGTACCACACATTCACTGTCTTTCCTCACTCCCTCACGAGTTATTTGTATCCTCCGAACACCTTTCAAAATTCCTCCTTTTAGGTTTGATTTAATTTCCTCCATTGAGACTCCTACCGGAACTCCCCAAATCACCCCTTTACTCCACTTATTTTCTCTTTCAACACGACTTGTATTTATTACCTTGAATGATCCTATTTCCTTCATTCTACCAGCCCTCTCCCTCTGTTCTTCATTTCTACAAACAATCAGTAGATTTCCATCTCTCAAAACCTTTGCCATATGTACATCTCCAATCTGGTTTCGCAAAATAGTTGTCAATTTCACTGGATTCATTGATGAAATTCCCTTCTCCTCTCCGAATCTCAATACCATTTTAAATTTCAAACTTTCCTGATCACTCTCTTCCACTCCTCTTTCAAAACTGCGACTACGCCTGGTTTTCTTTGCTCTAATCCTTTCAAAATTATTTTCTCTTTTCTCCCTCATTCTTCCGCTTCCTTGACTCGTTTCCATACTATCATCACTATTTACTATATCAGAATCCCCCCACTCTGGTCCATTCACAACACAGCTGTGCTTACCCACCACCGCTTTCTTCTTTTCATTTGATTTTCCCATTCTTGTTAATTCTCCGCGTTTCCGACCACCAGTTGATAAACATGCTTTTCCTCCAAAGTCATCTGTTAAATTTCCGTATTCTTTTAATTTGGAAGGTTTAACCATATAACCTTGCCAACAGCTGCACACGTTGAATTTCAAACTTCCCGCAACAGCCCACCATGCAGCGGAAATGACGCACGGGATCTACCAACCAGCCACCTAGTATGGTGTGTCAATATATTAAATGCGTGCAAGAGCCTTAAAGGGACAGACATCGAATGCTGCGACTTGTCCTTAAAGGGATAGTTCAACAAAAAATAAAAATTGTCACTCTAAAGTTGATCCAAACCTGTATTCATTTGTCTTGTGCTGAAAATAAAATAACATATTTTGAAGAACGTGGGTAACCAAACATTTGCTAGTACCCACTGACAGCCATAGTATTTTCTTTCCTACTATGGAACTCACTTGGGGACCATCTGTTTGGTTACCCACATTCTTCAAAAAAAAAAAAAATTGTGTATGTTCAACAGAAGAAATGTATTCGGGTTTTAAACAGCTTTTACAGTGAGTAAATAATGACAGAATTTCCTTTTTTTTTTTTTTTTTTTTTTTTCAATTTCTTTTCAATTTCAATTTTTTCCATTTCAATTACAGTAGCTTTAACAAGAAACTCATAAGAATTGCGATATATAAATTGCAATTCTGATTTTTTTTCTCAGAATTGCAAGCTTACATATGATGTTTTATTAACAAAGTTCGGGAGGAGCAAGTTCAGATAATTAACCTAATTAGCACAGGTGGAGAGCATTCAGTTAATCGACTCAACCAATGACTAGAGGTATAAATTCAGCAGACTGACTTCATGTTGAGAGTTTATCAGCATCCCTCCTCCACCCCATCTCCTCACTTCTTGTTCTATCTACTTTTACCACACTGGGGGGAGTACTCTGGGTTTGGGCCAAAATTTCGAGCTCGGAGCCCTCTCCCCAGACAGCACGCCAAATATGCATAACTTTACTCTATTTAATTATATGGATATGTGAACTCGTGAACTATAATATATTGTATATATTCTGACTTTAAGCCACAATTATGATCCATATAATCCTTTTTTTTTTTTTTTTTCACTCAATTGCAAAATGTATTTTTATAATATTCTCTCTATATTATAACGTTTTTACTGAAGTAATGATTCATAAAAAATGAAAACCAAAGCTAGTATGGAATATTTGTTAGCATTAGGGATAAGAAAGCCGCAAACAGTTTTAATATATTTCCAAAATGAATGTACAAATGATTCTGTTCCTCTTCCGGGTTAAAATGGATGCAAATGCAATAGGATGATTAAAATGTTAAGTACTGTAAGAGGTCTTTCATGACGCTCCATATGTACTGTGTATTTGATAGGTGCTTGATATAAAATAAACAGTGCTTGAAAAAGTCCTTGAAAGTCCTTGAATCTGGTGTTCATGAAAGAGTGGGAACCCTGTTAAAGGTGCCCTAGAACATTTTTTCAGAACATCTTAAAATACCCCACAGATTTTTTTTTTTTTAATTATTATTTTTTTTAAATTATTTTTTTTAACTGCCTATTTTGGGACATCATTAACTATGCACCGATTCAGGCTGCGGCCCCTTTAAATCCTCGCACTCCCTGCCCCCCGAGCTCTCGACTATAATACAGTGCATAAACAAAGTTCACACAGCTAATATAACCCTCAAATGGATCTTTACAAAATGTTCGTCATGCATGCTGCATGTGAGTATAGTATTTATTTGGATGTTTACATTTGATTCTGAATGAATTTGAGGCTGTGCTCCGTGGCTAATGGGCTAATGCTACACTTTTGGAGAGATTTATAAAGAATGAAGTTGTGTTTATGAATTATACAGACTGCAAGTGTTTAATAATGAAAATAACAGCTCTCTTGTCTCTGTGAATACAGTAAGAAACAATGGTAACTTTAACCACATTTAACAGTACATTAGCAACATGCTAACAAAACATTTAGAAAGACAATTTACAAATATCACTAAAAATACCATGTTATCATGGATCATGTCAGTTATTATTGCTCCATCTGCCATTTTTTGCTGTTGTTCTTGCTTGCTTATCTAGTCTGATGATTCAGCTGTGCACAGATCCAGACGTTAATATTGGCTGCCCTTGTCTAATGCCTCGAACATGAGCTGGCATATGCAAATATTGGGGTCGTACATATTAATGATCCTGACTGTAACAGTCGGTGTCATGTTGAGATTCACCTGTTCTTCGGAGGTCTTTTAAGCAAATGAGATTTACATAAGAAGGAGGAAACAATAGTGTTTGAGACTCACTGTATGTCATTTCCATCTACTGAACTCTTATTATTCAACTATGCCAAGATAAATTCAATTTTAAATTCTATGGCACCTTTAAATAGCAATATTGCTAAACTTACCACACCAAACCACACGTACATTGTTGCATTTGTTATCCCCCTCAATCTCCAATTAATCAAATACACATCTCTACAATCCTTTACTGCATCAAAAGATTTGGTATAAGTATAAAAGTATAAGATACAAATGTCAACTGCAGCCTGCCAACACCTTTTGCAGGCTACGTCACATTCTACGAATTGTAACACATTTTTAATCACTTGAACTTTAAGACCTTCACATTAGTTTCAATCTACGCTTTTGAGTATAATAAAAAACATACATTGTATCAGTTCCCTTTTAATACTTCTCGTTTAGAGAATAAAACATACATCTCGGTTAGTTTCCATTAACACCTCCAGATATGAAAAATAAAACATACATCTCGGTTAGTTTCGATCTACACTTCTGAGTATAAGAAAAAGCATACATCGTATCAGTTTCCCTTTAATACTTCTTGTTTAGAAAATAAAAACATACATCTTGGTTAGTTTCCATTAACACCTCTAGATATGAAAAATAAAACATATATCTCGGTTAGTTCTTTATAAAATTTAGCAGTAAAAACATGACATCTATTCAGGCATCATTTTAGCCATTAAACACAATTTTCAGATTCAATCGGTGTTGAAGCTTTTGTGGTCAAAGCTTCAACCTCGTTTGTAATCTGTTCCAGGTCACAAATAAAAGTATTTTATATATATGATTGTTTAATAAGCATAATCAATTTCAAATTAAATTTCTGTTGCTGTCTCAGTAATTTAAGCATCTCTTTGTTATCATTGAGAATATTTTTAAGATCGCAAATATGAGCCCATTCGCGATCTCAAAAAACTACATAATTTTCACTGTCTTCAAAATCAATATTTTGATCACTGACAGCTTGACCAGATCCTCCATCAAGTGACAGTGATGCTCATATTTGATTGGATTCAGTATTTGCTCTGCAGTTAATCGCTGAGCCATTTCATGTTTTGCCTATTCTCTCGTTTTCAGTCTGAATGAAACATCACTTCATAATTGTGTATCAGCCTTTTTAGCGCTTATTCCATCATCAAAGATTCAATTATTGTTGTGCAGAAAATAAAAATATACATACACTGATACACTTGGGTCGTTAGCGACCCTATACAATTATTACAAAAAATGAATAAGAAAATCTGCATTCTTTTATAACTTGAATTGATTAAGGAATAGTAAGAAGGTTGATGTCTAACTTTGAAAAATGAATGAGGAGGAGGATAGTGAATGACGTCCCGGGTCGATAAAGACCTGAGGTATGCATTTAAGGGTTAAATGCAGTTTACTCATCTACTTAATATGAAATAACATTTCTGTTTGTGACTAGTGCTGCAAACTCGTTTCAGAGTATTACATAATTTAAAACAAGGCTTCAATCTGAAACTTTCTGAATACAATTTCTGTAATTGTTTAACCATTTTGTAATATTTTGTTTGTTTGCTGTGTGACACACAGAAGGCGTTTTCTCATATGCAGCGACTGACAATACAACCATAAGATACACCAAAACACAACATAAACTCACAAATCACATTCGATCCGTCACGGTCAAAGCCTGTGGTCAATATGATTCAAATTTGAAAGTTGCGCCCTCGAGAACCTTTACAACATGGTTTACGGCACTGATATCAAACACTCATTGGTTCTCACCTGCTTTGTCATGGATTGCGACATGCTGTGTTTCAGTGGATTGACATTTGAAATGAGTGTGCGCCTTCAGGAAGAGAAGCCGGATTAACCCATTTGTGCCCAAAGTTTTCTGAATGGTTTCATGCATAGTCGTGTTAATAGTGTCCTATGTAAACATGTTCTGCATTTATATTCCCCAGGATTTTTTTTTTTTTTTTTTAAACGTATTTGAATAAATATGTTGTATGCACACCTTCAATGTAAAATTTGAATAGGAGGATGCATCCAACTCAAAATAACTGCTTTCAACAGATCAACAGATCAATCAAAGTTGAAAAACATTCGACATGAACACAAAAAAGCTGCATCTAGCTTATAATCTCTTGAATAAGGAAACACAACAAACAACAAATCCATTTGTTTTAAAGTGGTGGAGCATAGTGCAGAACAAAGTGCAGCCATTAAGTTGCTCCAACAGAGCATTGTGAATCAAAAAGTTAAATTACATTGTTCATTAGAAAAAATTACTCCTATATGTGACCCTGGACCACAAACCCAGTCATAAGACGCATGGGTACATTTGTAGCTATAGCCAATAATGCATTGTCAAAATTATTGAATATTTTTTTCTTTAATGCCAAAAATCATTAGGATATTAAATGACTGGTATTGTGCTGCTGTGACTTCACCCTTCCAGGCTCACTATTGGCTGATTCAGAGGTTGAGGGCGGCCATTTTGAGTTGACATCATTGTAGTCCTTGGTTCACAACACTTAAGAATCCGTCGTACACTTTACTAAAAGTTGCTTTTAGCTTCTTTATAAAAGTCTCTTAGAACTCTTAGAAAACTCCTACTCTTTACTAAGAATTTTTTGACACTTAAGTCAAAACTTGAGACTATTCTTAAGAGCATTTCCGAGAAGTTTTATACATACGGGCTCTGGTAATATCTTCAATTAACTCCATTAATGCAGTAGATGTAGATGCAGTAGATGTAGATATATATAAACAACATTAAAGTCATCATGAAATCAAAATTGACCCTATTTACTTTGTAAGTGCATATTACTAGTATGAATTCCCATTAATAATTGATGATTAATCTTGTGGTGAGCAATTAATCCATGGAAGTTAATACATTTTATTTTGTTGTAGTAATCTTTAATCTTTAATCATGGTAAAAAAGTTACTTCCGGTCTGGAATGGCGTTCCTTCTCTGATAACGTCACTTTGACGGCTTGGGTTGAAAACGCTTAAACCACTCCAACCGTTAGTCTGCTATGAGCGAGAGACAGAGAGGAGGAGTGCTAAAGTAAAACCCTGAACCTCTATTCAATATTCTGTTTCACTTAGAAATACGTAACAACACTGGAGAAAAGTTGTTTGCAAATTTCGGTTCACGGGCACTTTAAATGACTGGTGTTGTGCTGCTGTGACTTCACCCTTGCAGGCTCGCTATTGGCTGATTCAGAGGTTGAGGGTGGCCATTTTGAGTTGACATCATTGTAGTCCTTGGTTCACAACACTTCAGAATCTTAGACTTAGACTTTACTACAAGTTGCTTTTAGCTTCTTTATAAATGTCTCCTACTCTAAGAAAAGTCTTACTTTTTACTACGATTTTTTTTTTTTTAAACTTGAGTCAAAACTTAAGTCTATTCTTATTCTTAAGAGCATTTCTGAAAAGTTTTATACATACGGGCCCAGAACTGAAAGCTTGAACTGTGTACTAAAGAGAAAATTTATGTCACAAAAGGAAAAAATAAATAAATTTCATGAGTTCTCATATTTAAAATAGCTTTAAAAATATACTAAACAATGTTTGATTAAAAATGTAAAAGTGCAGAATGTTTTCTGTGATGAGTAGATTTATTGGTAATTCCCAATCCTGGAGGCACACCAGCACTGCACATTTTGCATGTCTCTTTAATCAAACACATCTTATCCAGGTCATCAGCTCATTATTGGAGACTCCAACACCTGAAAAGGGTTTGTCAGAGAAAGGACTTTGCAGGTGAAGCTGCTGCCAGTTAATTACTGCAAATTTACAGTTTATTATTGTTCTTGCAGTGATGTCACTGATAATGGCTCCTCCTCTTCCTCTGGTGTTTCTGCTCATGATTCACGGTGAGTCGCTTCTGCTGGAGAGTTTTTAATGTTTTAGTCACTTATCAACTTGTCTTTATTTCAAATCATGGGTCTTTAACGGGGGTCCGGCAGTCATTGAACCCCTGTTAAAACACCTTTCACAAATGAATTTCTGTGGGAAAAAAAAAAATAATAATAATAACAATAACTTCAGATAAATGTTTAAATTATTCTCACTGAAATGAATCTGAAATATGTGCATCAATAGTGATTACTTTTGTCTTGTAATGTCAGCATTTCATGTGATGATTAATGTGATGAACATGAGGAGTCAGTAATGAAGCAGTCATTGTAATGTAAACTATCCCTTTAATGTGTTTTTCAGGAGGTTTCAGTGATGATGCTGATTGGGGTGTGAGTTACAGTCCTTCACACATCTGTGCACTAAAGGACTCATCAGTGATAATGAGCTGCACTTATACATACCCTACTGGATATCAGATCATGAAAGTGTTCTGGACAAAAGGTGCTGTAATAAAGGGTGAAGAGCCTCCAGATCTGTCTAATGACCCTGAATACAGTCAGAGGCTTCAGTATCTGGGAGATAAACAGCAGAACTGCACCATCAGACTGAGTCATGTGACACTGAAGGATTCACACGTGTACTATTTCAGATTCATCACTGATAAATGTCAGTGTATTAGAGGATATACTGGTGATCCAGGAGTGACTCTTACTGTCACAGGTGACTTTCATGAGGTTTCTCTCTTCTTCTGTGCATTATGTTGAATAATAATCAGTGTATGACAGCAGCACTAGATATAATGTGTGTGTTGTGTTCAGATCTTCAGGTGGAGTCTCCTGAGAGAGTGACAGAGGGAGATTCAGTCCGTCTGACATGTAAAAGCAGCTGCACTCTGACTGACAGAGCAACATTCATCTGGTACAGAAACTCACAGCCATTAACTGAGAGAAGAGACAGAAACAATGAACTCCTGCTGCAGTCAGTCAGAAGAGAGGATGCAGGCAGATATAGCTGTGCTGTACACGGACACAATCACATCTCTCCTGCTGTTCAGCTCAATGTCACGTGTGAGTATGAATTTTATTTAGTGAATACACTTTTTTCTTTGAAGGTTCTATCCATGTAGGAGGGGACGTTCTCGTGACTTTGTGCAACGTTCCTAAAAGTTCTGAAAGGTGACGAAAATACAGAACAGATGTTCCTAAAATGTCCTCAATGAAAATGCTGCTGTTCAAGGTTCCTTATATAACATTAACCCTCTGGAGTCTGAGGCTGATTTGGGGCCAATGTTCCCTCTAAGCTGCGCGCGTGTGCGACCGCACAGAAAAAATAATTGCAGCGCAGAGAACAGACATGAAAATAATGTGTGGGGAAATCCATTTGATTGTGGTAGTTTAAATGAGAAATAATTGCAGTGCTCTGGACAACCGCTATAGAGTTATTGTCGCTATAGAGTTGGAACCAGTGAATGCGGTTTACAGGTTTCATAGAAAGAGAACGATTGAGCGCGTGTGAGCTGGCTGGCCCTGAGCTAAATCAGCCGCGGTAAGAATACTGTAATGTTTGCGGACTAAATACATCAATACGAGAGGCAACACGAAACTAAGAAAAGAAATGTTTTAATGAAAAGTGGTGGAAATAACAGATGATGGGCACAGAATGCTAACAAAACTCTGAGACATTTACAATCGCACACCCACCACAGGTGTAGCTTGCAAACTCAAAATACATCAGTGATATACCTCAGTTTAAATAGATTATTGTATGTGGTGGTGGTGTGGGTTTCAGGGATGTTTAGATAAATATAAAAGAGTTAACTTTCACTTTTCTTAAAAATATTTAGCTATCAGATCTGTTTAAATGCTTCAGTTTGTTTTTACTTTATAATATATTAAAACAAATGGAAGCATTTAAACTGATATAATACTGTATATCAGTTTAAATACTTAATTTTTTTTATTAGGCATATAATATTTATCTCACAAGGGGATTGTTTAGGGCTCCTTGCCATGAAAAATCTTGAAACCTCCTGGTATATAAAATCTGTGAAATACATAAGCAATAAACGTAATTTTGATGGTTTAACACTGTCTGTTGCTAATAATTGACTGTACAAAAACACATTATGGTTGTTCCAAACCATCATTGTAACTGCTCATATTATATTATTATAAAGAATTGAACTGTCCTGCAGGAGGACAGAAATTATTTTTTAATAGAAAAATGAAAAAAATCTCAACTGAACTGCTTGTTTTCAAACATATTATTTAATAAATCACTAAGTTACATCAAGGGTCAAATAAAATAGAAACGGCACATTAAAGTTAAATGTTACAGTTGCATGATAAAACCATTTTTTGTGTGTGTGTTTACGTTGATTGTACAGGTCTGATATAAAGTATGTTTTTGCTCAGGTGGCCAAAATGTGCGCTCAACAGAGAAAAGTTTTGCTCAGCGAGAAAAAAAATTAAGGCAAGGCAAGGCAAGGCAATTTTATTTGTATAGCACATTTCATACACAATGGTAATTCAAAGTGCTTTACATAAAGAATAATAATAAAAATAGAACATAAGGAATAGAAATAACAGTAAAAACAGAGAATTTTACCGCAATAGCCTATTTAAAATGCTTTAAAAGTCAGAATCAAGATGATAAAATACATTAAAAATGAAATAAAAACAGGAAAAGGAATTTAAAAAATAAAAAGATAATACGTATAAAATAAAGTGCAAACAGTTCGGACATAGCACAGTGCTCAATCAGCAAATGCATAGATAAAAAGATGTGTTTTGAGTCTGGATTTGAATGTGGCTACTTTAGGAGCACACCTGATCTCTTCTGGAAGCTGGTTCCAGCTGCGGCTGGCGTAACAGCTAAAAGCAGACTCTCCCTGCTTTGAGTGAACACTTGGTATTTTTAAGTGTGTTGATCCTGATGATCTGAGTGATCTGTTAGGTTTATATTCTATGAGCATATCTGCAATGTATTGGGGTCCTAGGCCATTGAGTGATTTATAAACGAGTAACAGTACTTTAAAATCAATTCTAAATGCAACTGGAAGCCAGTGCAAGGACCTGAGGACTGGTGTGATGTGTTCATGTTTTCGGGTTCTGCTCAGAATCCTGGCAGCAGCGTTCTGTACGAGCTGCAGTTGTCTTATGGTCTTTTTGGGAAGGCCAGTGAGGAGCCCATTACAGTAATCCACCCTGCTAGTGATGAAAGCATGAACAAGTTTCTCCAAGTCTTGACTGGAGACAAAGCATCTAATTCTTGCAATATTTTTGAGATGATAATATGCTGATTTAGTTATTGTCTTTACATGGCTACTGAAGCTCAGGTCTGACTCCAGAATCACACCAAGATTCCTGACTTGATTTTTAGTTGTTTGACCCCTAGAGTGAAGGTACGTGTTCACTTTGAGAACTTCGTCTTTGTTTCCAAATGCAATGACTTCAGTTTTGTCTTTGTTTAACTGAAGGAAGTTTAGGCACATCCAATTTTTAATTTCATCAATGCATTGGCACAGGGAGTCAATGGGGCTGTAGTCGATATGTGAGAGGGCTAGGTAAATCTGGGTGTCATCTGCATAGCTGTGATATGCAATTTGGTTCTTTCTCATTATTTGGCTCAGTGGCAGCATATATAGGTTGAACAGGAGGGGTGCAAGTATTGAACCTTGAGGGACTCCGCATGTCATGGATGTCCACTCAGACTTACATTCACCGATACTCACATAATAACCTCTCCCTTCTAAGTATGACCTGAACCATTTAAGGACCATCCCAGAAAGCCCAACCCAGTTTTCGAGCCTGTCAAGAAGAATGTTGTGATCAACAGTGTCAAACGCAGCACTGAGGTCGAGTAGAACCAGCACTGATAATTTACCTGTATCTGTGTTTAGGCGAATATCATTTATTATCTTTATGAGTGCTGTCTCTGTGCTGTGATGCGGTCGGAAACCAGATTGAAAGTTGTCGAGGTATCCATTCAAGCTTAAGAACTTGTTCAGCTGATTGAAAACAACTTTTTCAATGATCTTGCCTATGAAAGGAAGATTTGAGATTGGCCTGTAGTTGCTCAATATGGTGTTATCCAGATTGCTCTTTTTCAGGAGGGGCTTAACAACTGCAGTTTTCAGTGATTTTGGAAAAGTCCCAGAGAGAAGTGAGGCATTTACCACTTCTAGGAGATCTGCTTCTAAACAGTTAAACACTCTTTTGAAAAAAGATGTGGGAAGTGTGTCAAGGGCGCAGGTTGATGTTTTAAGGTGCTGTACTGTTTCTTCCAAAATTTTACCATCAATTGCTTCGAAATCAGACATAATAGCTACTTTCTGAGGTTGTGATCTGATCTGTTTTACCCCAGTGCAGCTCAAGGATGTGCTGATCGCCTTTCTGATATTATTAATTTTCTCAGAGAAGAAGGAAGCAAACTCACAACATTTGCTGTCTGAGAGCATTTCACTAGGAATCTGACTTGGGGGGTTTGTTAGTCTCTCTACAGTAGCAAAAAGAGTGCGGGTGTTGTTTAAGTTTCTGTTTATTATATTTGAGAAGAAGGTCTGTCTAGCTTTGCCTAATTCCACATTGAAAGCATGAAGAATATCTTTATAGATGTTATAATGAATTTCAAGTTTTGTCTTTCGCCACATGCGCTCAGCTTTTCTGCATTGTCTTTTCATATTTTGCACTGCTGTTGAGTTTCTCCACGGTGCTTTTTGTCTGCCACTTTTCTTCCTGACTTTCACAGGATCAATGTTATCAATAACATTCTGTACTTTTGAGTTAAAAGAATCAAGGAGAAAATCAACAGAGTCCGCAGAAATGCTTGGTGTTAAAGATATAGCCTTCATAAACAGTGCACTAGTATTCTCATTTAAGCATCGCTTTTTGCCCGAGACAGATCTAGCTTCAACAGTCGGACAGATCAATATTTCAAAGAAAATACAGAAATGATCAGATAGCACTACATCCTTAATGACAATGGATGAAATGTTTAGACCCTTACTAATAATTAAATCTAGAGTGTGTCCACGATTGTGTGTAGGTCCATGTACATGCTGAGTCAGATCAAAAGTATTCAGAACAGTTATGATTTCTTTTGCCATATTGGATTCTGCATTGTCTATGTGGATGTTAAAGTCCCCAGTAATAACAAAACAGTCAAACTCTGAGGAAATTGCTGATAACAGTTCTGTAAAATCCTCCACAAAGGCTGGAGAGTATTTTGGAGGCCTGTAAATAACTATAAGTAGAATGCGAGGAGCACCTTTTAACACAATACCTAAATATTTGAAAGACAAGTAATCCCCAAATGACACTTGCTTGCATTGATAGACATCTTTAAATAGAGCAGCAACACCTCCACCTCTCCTAACAGCTCTGCAGACACTCATAAAAGTAAAGTTAGGAGGGGCTGTTTCATTCAGGATTGTTGCACTGCAGCTGTCTTCAAGCCATGTTTCATTTAGAAGCATAAAATCTAGGTTGTTTGTGGTTATTAAGTCATTGACTAGAAGTGATTTATTTTTAAGTGAGCGGATGTTTAAAAGTGCTAACTTAACAGTCTTACTTTCTGTCTCTACAGTAATCTTAGTTTGACGTGTAATAGGTAGCAGATTAAATGGGTTTGCCAAACAGTTTGAAAAGGCCTTAGGCTTTCTATAACGTAATAAAATAGAAATAGAGAAAGCTACAGGCACACTGGGTTCCCGCTTGTTCTGTAAACAATTGATAAAGTCACTGTTATCGTAGCGGGGACCCGACACACATCACTGAGAGCTGTTATCGGTTGTTTTTGATTCACCTAGAACAGATGGAGGAGGGTGAGGGCCCTGGCGTTGTGGCAGGGGCCGAAGAGCTCTCGCAGGAGGAGGGGGTGGCCGAGCTGGGCCCACAGGCTTTGGTGGTTTCGGGGCTTGACGCTTTTTTGTTGATATCTGGGGGCTCGCAGCAAAAGAGTGGGAGAGTTTGGTTCCAGCATACACCAGTTCCTCCATTTTCTCTGAAAAGCACAGAAGAGGGGATGCTGTAGAGAGGGATAACGTGTCCGCTGAGAGGGGCTGTTGCTCTGGTGTTACCGGAGGCTGTAATATGCTTTCCTGGCTTCCCTGGCTGTTTTCCCAAAAGTCGTCCTTGGGTGCTGAATCTTGGAGCAGTTCTAACACGTCACTGTCTCTCGGTGAGCTCTGTGGGCAGGGCTCAGTTAGGATTGTGTTCGTGAGCAGTGGTTGTTGTGGCTGCGTGGTGTTATCATTGACCTTGTGGGAAGTGTCAACCGCATGTCCATTCAGCTGCTGAAGTGAAGTCCTGTGGTCAGTTGTACTCTGTCCAGGTGTGTTTGTGCTATTCAGGTTGAGTGGATTTGCACACACTGCTGAAGGATGATGGAGGCAGAAGTAGATATTGTCCTTTAGCACTCTTGAGCCCAGTTTGTTTGGGTGCAGGCCATCATGAGTGAACATTTGTCTCTGACTCCAGAACAGATTGAAGTTGTCGATGAAGTTAAGTCCTTTTAAGTTGCAGGTTTTTTGCAGCCATGTGTTAAGTCCAAGCAACCGTGTAAATCTATTTGTTCCTCTTGCTGGGAGTGGTCCACTGATGAACGACTGAACTTTTAGTCTTTTAAGCATTTCAAAAAGTTCATTGAAATCCCTCTTAAGGAGTTCTGACTGCTCCTTCCGAATATCATTCTTCCCCACATGAATGATTAGTCGATTTGCAGTCTTATATTTCATCAGAATGCTCTTAAGTTCCCTGTTTACATCAGAAACTGTTGCTTGTGGAAGGCAGCATGTAGTTGTATCCCTGCTGCTAATGTTTCTGATAATAGAGTCACCCACTATCAGAGTCCTGGGCTCGGCTGCTCTAAGAGCTGAGTGCCGCTGACTGTTCAACCTTGGGCGGCAGTTAGCATCGGTGTTAGCTGCTGGCTGATTTGATCTGTGTCCGATCATGTTTGGGGATTCCTCACCCACATTCATCAAGTCTGGAGATTCCTCACCCACATTCATTAACACTTCAAATCTGTTCTCCAGATGTATTGGCGGTGGTAGGGAGCTAGTGTTTGGGGTAGAGGATGCTACTGCATTAATATGTGATACTCGTTACAATCTAATGTCTCGAGTGCCTTTGGGTCTCGCTCCCTGTGTGTGCCATCGATTAATGTGCTGATCAGTTCTGGCACTCAGTACGGTCTGTTTAGGGGCATTAGATTCATGGGACTCACCGGCTTTGTGCTGAGGACGTCCATGACGAAGCTCTGTTGTGTGTTCCTTCTGGTTTGGTAGTCCCGCAAGTAACTTTGTTTCAAGAACTGCAATCCTTTGTAGAAGTCTGTGGCAGTTTGTGCAGCAGGTAGATTCTTCAACCAGAAGAGGCATATTATTTCTAATCCTTTTGGATGTAGGCAGCTGTGTTTTCCCTTCTCCGGATTGTAAGCTGATGGCGGTCAGTGGGAGGCTGGTTGGATAAAAATTCCCCCTTTTTTTGTAGCAATTCTTCCAGTTAAAAAGATTGTTGTTGCCAAGATTTGTCGTTTGAGCACTGTGCCGATTTGCTGCAGAGCTGTAAGCAAGAGCGTCCGAACAGTAGCGAAGCAGGAAGCAGAATGGGAACATTGAGGGAATATTGTTTGGGGCCCTGGAGAAGTTTTGATATGTCCTGACATTTGTGCTTGTTTCAGTTGTTCATAAACATATTAATGGAAAAAGTGTCATTACACTGTATTCAGCACGAACTTGTCTACCATATTATGTGAGCAACATGTATGTACATGTTTGTTTTTTTTGAAGGAATAACGTTTATGCGTGGTTATTAAAAAAACAAAAAACTTAAGACTGAAATAAGGCCAAAAAATAATATTAAATCTGTGTTCACAAGACTTTTGTCTCAGACACTCCAGGCTCCAACAACTTCGGTAAAGTTGGTTTTATATTCGCACATTCGGACTTCTGCGTTTAAGATTTGTCTAATTATATGTGCTTTGAAGTGAATATTTGCAAATACAAAGCATGGCATGCTATTCACAGCTAATTATTATCAATCTGTACATTTTCCAGAATCGAACAAGACGGCCATATATTGTATAATCGCTTACTTACTTGCTGAATGTCTGCTGAATGTCCAATGTTGTGCGGAAAACCACATAGGGAGCGTCTCAAAAGTTCGATATTGTTTTATTTTGTGCAAACAGACAACTACATTTTATCCAACTATGTACAATATAGAATATAGATATTTTTCTGTTTCTGTTTCTATACCTACAGAACATACAGCCCATGTATTGCTGTTTTATTCACCTCTGTTTCTCTGGTTTGAAGTGGTAATAAAAACAGTGTTCTCCACGTGTTAAATAAAATAAATGGCTAAACTTCTAAACTATCTTTTATATTTTCCTGTTGTATGACACCTTCGTTTAACAATAAACTCTCACAACATCACAAATCATGTGCATTGAAGGATGTTTACAGTCCTGCAGAATTATCACTGTCCATGGTACTGAATCAATCAGATTATTGACAAGCATTCACAAAGTATAACAGCAAACAGGATGTTTAACTTGGGTGAACACTTCAAAAAGTAGTGTAAAAACTTTTTTTCAAGATGGTTTACTGGACATTTATGAGAAAGGTAGGGTACCACAATGTTTATTCACCCAATTTGTAGGCTACTGCATTTAAAAAAAGTAATAGGCTATGTGATCATAAAGATGTTACTACTTTTACAAATCATATTTGTATATCCTTTTTTTATGAACACATCTATATTGAAATATTACAAAATCTGAACATATTACAAAATTATTTTTTATGTGTCTACTTCACAAAAACGGAGATTTGCGTTTGTGGCTACGTGATGACGTAATTTAGCAACTTATAGCAACAAATCGACCAGCCTGAAATCAACTGAAGGCAAAATACATTAAATCTCTTAATATCTCAGCAGAGGAGGATTAAAGAACTCCACAAACAGCATTACCAGCTTCACTTATTACTAACTTCACTGACATTTATTTCTGTCAGACGTCTGCAGCAGTTCTTATTGATAATTAACACAACTTTTATATTTCTTTCATTTAAGGTTACCGTGATGGTGATTGATGTTTCCATTTATTGGTCTCTAAAGTTTTGTTATAAGTAACGGCGTTCTTTGATTACTGAGACAGTTTGTTTAACAAACATGTTTGCAGTATATCAATAATTGTAATATTATGAAAAGATGAGGGTTTGCTTTAGTTGGGCTCTTGACCCTTGACTTTTAAAATAAAATTTTGTTTGGGTTGTTTTAAGTTATAACATCCAGACAAACAAGTGGAAAAAATGGTTAGGTTATGTTGGTTATGTTTTCACATAATCATTATTTGACCTGAATCACTGAACTCATTTAGAGCCCAATCTCTGAGTTAGATTTACATAATTGATTACAGCAGCACTGTGATTCTACAGCACAAGATCAGCTACATCAATATAATCTGACGGATTTCACAAAAAGTTGTTCTGAGCAAAAAAAAAATAAATAAATTTCACTTAGGCACACACAGACATCAAGAATCAGCCTGTCAATCTCAACAATGGTCAGAATAATAAACCATGTTGCAGTGCATCAGGGACGTGCACAGGGGGGTTGCTCAGGTTGCCCGGGCAACTGCCCATATGCCCTTCTCAACTCACGTTGCCCTTCCGAGGTGGAAAAAAATAAATAAAAAAATCATATAATGGATGCAGAATTTCACGTAGGCCTAGATAAAAAAAAAATCGCAAAGCCTCATTCACTTCCATTCGGGCACCCGTCCGAAAGTGAAAGTCAGTAGGGGAAGGGCAAACTCTGTTTACGTGGCTGCAGCGCTGCACGCGACCGGCACCTGAGCTGAGGCTGCATGAGCGGCACTAGAAGGAGATTGTAGCGGTTGTCGGGTGAGACGACTTAACGTTGTCGGAAAGGTGAGTAAGGTTATAATCGTTAACGAAAACGAACGAAAAAACGAAAACTAGGTGGGAAAAAACATCATCGTTAACTGAAATAAAAATAAAAACGAGGCATTACAAAAAAACGATAACTAACCAAAACTGTAATGTGTGTTTGGCAAAACTAACTAAAATAAAATAAAATTATAGATTAAATGTCCTTAGTTTTCGTCTTTGTCAATGTCTTTCATAGAGCAAACGTTCAGCTGCATTTCATTTCCCTGCTTCTCTCACTCACGCGTCTCTCTCAAATACTCGCGCGCGCACAGCCCCTCCCCTCCGTGCACACCGCGCCTCCATGAGAACGAGTGTTGGAAGCAAGTTCGCGAAAGGTTGGTATCTCGTGAAAACCTTTACACAATCACACATTAAAAAGTGGTATAAAAATATTTTTAATTCTGAATATAATTTTGTCAGTGTGTTAATGTCGACCTATGAAGCAATTGCTACTATAGAAAGTTGACTAGATGTAAGTTTGAGGTAAAATGCACTTGGGTTGTCTATGTCAAAACACTATTTAAGCTGTGATTCAAGGAATAATTGACGACGGGCCATTGAATTATTAGAAAAATAATGCACACCTGAGGTGGTGATTCGGTCACGACTCGAAGCGTCAATTAAAAAATAAGAGTCAATTATTCCGCTTATACCACGGTTATTCTCAGTCCTTCATATAGCCCGTGAGTTTTTTTTTTTTTTTTGGGGGGGGGGGGGTGTTGGTAGGGGAGTGCCCTTTTTTTAGGTCAGAGCAACTGCCCCTCAAAATTCCTGTGCACGTCCCTGCAGTGCATTCTGGGTGCCACCAATCAAAATCCATCCATGGCTCCCATCATGCATTGCTGCATGAATAAATTATGAGCTGAATTGTCTTAGGAGCTTGTGCTCCTGTAATCAATAATGTAAATCTAACTCAGAGTTTGGACTCTAAATGAGTTCAGATATTCAAACCAAATAATGATTATGTAAAAACATAACCAACACCACCTGACCATTTTTTCCACTTGTTTGTCTGGATGTTATAACTCAGTTAAAACAGCCCAAACAAAATTTTATTTTAAAAAGTCAAGGGTCAAGAGCCCAACTAAAGCAAACGCCGATCTCCACGATGGTGGCTTAAAAATTGTGATTTTCTCCTTTGGTGATTCTGCTTGTTATCATCAGGTGTCTTCAATAATGGTCAATCATCACTCAATTAATCACTTAATTATCTCATTAACTTTAACACTCTGGAGTATGGTCTCACATGTACTCCCTGGAGAGTTAATTTAACACTGCAGTTTTTGCTGTGTAGTATTAAAATAGTAAACTACTAGTATACTAGTATAAGTTCACTTTTAGTACAGATGCAGTACAAATGAGAAATGTAGCTGTGAACTAGTTAAAGTTTACTACTGTTACACTTATAGTACACTTAAACGTATACTTCAATTGGGCCAATTTAGTCCCAAGCGGTATTAAAATTTAATATTTTTTATCTTGTGAGTGCTGCTGAGTTCCTTGCCAAGGCTGCCGTGCCGGGACGTGGGCTGGAGATTAGCGTACGACGCGTGCGAATAGATTGGGAGGGATAGTTTGTAGCGTTGGGGAGTTTTTTTCCCCTACTAAGTTAGGCGGCTGCCGCTGTTTTCCTCGAACGCTGTACCCCACGTCCGGTAGCGGTTAAGAAAGCCAGCAGTACATTTTTATATTTATTTATATATTTGTTGTTATATATGACAGTGAATTGCTTTGTTCGCCGGGGAGGCCTTGGGTAATGTGTATGTTTATTATGGTCCCCCGGCGCTATGTGTTTATAAAGTGAGCGTGTGTGAATGAGTACGGGGTATGAGGGCAGGTTATCAATTCCCATATCTCCCGTATTGTATACTGACGACGGCTGGGTATTTAGCTTGAGGGGTATTGATGCACAGCAAAATCCCCAGTGTTAAATGAACACCCAAAGTGTACATATGACTCCATCTTGCTGGGTGTTAAAAAGTAACACTGAAGCAGTGTTAAAGTTAATGAGATAATTGATTGATGATTGAGTGATGATTGACAATTAGTGGAGACACCTGATGATAATAAGCAGAATCACTGAAGAAACAACAAGAGAAAGAGAGAGAGACACAACAACTACAACTGACTTCCAGCCATTAAACATTATTACACTTATTATTAACCAGTTTGATTTGATTTCTGTCATACATCAACAAAAGTTCTTATTGAGAATTAACAGATGTTTAGATGTTAATGTTTTAATGAAAGTTTAGTTTGAAGTCACCGTGATGGTGAAAAGCATTTCCTTTAGTTGGGCTCTTGACTCTATTTATTAACATTAATTTATATCTGGCTGTTCCAACTTTGTGTTTGTAGAGCACATTTGTTATGGCCAGAGAAACTCTGATCTGAGCTGTGTTTCCCAAAAGTGCTGTGAGCCAAAGTTCAGCTAGTTTAGGTTTACAATGCTTTGGGAAGCACAGTCATAATGGTTGTTTGCTCATTGTGAAATGGCCAGATTCATTGCTGACATCCAGTATTAACTGGTGATATAGATGTTATATTATTTCTTTATAGTAAATCTCTGTTACCGCTTGAGATCCAGCAGAGCTTTTATAATCTGAAGGGTTTTTTTTTTTTTAAACACACACAGACATCAAGAATCAGCATATGACCCTCAACAATGGTGACAATCAAACAAATTGCTTCATGTTGCAGTGCATGATGGGAGCCACCAATCAAAACTCATCCATGGCTCCCATCATGCATTGCTGCATGAATAAATTATGCAGCTGAATTATCCTGATAGATTGTTCATGTTTGCTTTTTTTTTTCTGTTGTTTTGTTGTGACAGTAGCTTGTTTTGTGATGTTCAGAGTTGATCTGTTTGTCAGTATTTTGTATTTATTTATCGTCACCGTTCTTGAGAATCAGATGCTGATTCTTGATGTCTGTGTGTGTTTAAACACTGAAGCTTCAGTGCATAATGTATTCTTAAAAAAAATAAAAAATAAAGTCATACTATTGTTGGATCCGAAGCTGTAAAATCACAGGACTACAATCATTAATACTAAAGCTTCACATCAAGCACACAGAGATTTTGACTCTAAACGACATCAGGCCATCACATGATGATAATATCATAAAATTATATTGGGCCTGGATCATATTTGCTCTGACTATAACAAATGTGCTTTACAAACACAAAGTTGAATCAGCCAGAAAAAAATTAATAATAAAAGGTAAAGAGTCAAGAGCCCAACTAAAGCAAACGCTGACCTCTTTCATGGTGACTTGAAATGAAGCATTCATAAATCATTAATTAACACCCTTTTTCTCTCTTTCCTTCAATGATTCTGCTTATTAACATCAGGTGACTCCACTAATTGTCAATCATCACTCAATCATCAATCATCTCATTAACTTTAACACTGCTTCAGTGTTACTTTTTAACACCCGGCAAGATGGAGTCATATGTACACTTTGGGTGTTAATTTAACACTGGGGATTTTGCTGTGTGTATAGGTTGCCTTGATCGTTGATGCTGTATTCTTTCATGAGTTAAGTTTACTGAATATCATTCATACAAATACATAGCCAGTTGAATGGTCCCTGTCATGATTGCCTTGACCTGCCGTCACCCTGTGTTTTAATATTATGATTGTACAAAAATAAAATTGTTATATTTGTATTTGATAAAAAAAAAAAAACCTCCCCAACGCTACAAACTATCCCTCCCAATCTATTCGCACGCGTCGTACGATAATCTCCAGCCCACGTCCCGGCACGGCAGCCTTGGCAAAGAACTCAGCAGCACTCACAAGAAAAACCCCCCCAAACAACAAAAACATCATACCTTTATAGCTTTGATCCCTGATTGCTAATGCAACACAGGTGTTTCTTTTACCTGGCACAGCACGAGGAAAACACTATGGATGCCGCTGACGTCACCACACTACTTATTTGGAATGAGCGGCTTACACACTCAATCAGCACTCCAATCACACACCAGTTAAAAGACACTTACACTCACTCAGTCACTGTCCGGTCTCATTTGCATTAAGACTTACCTTCATGCTTACCTCAAGGACTCCAGTCGATATACTTACCTGTCTCCAGCGTCTCCAAGTCTCCTCCTGTGTTCCAAGTCTGTGTGTGAGTGTCTGTCGTCTCCAGCGTCTTGTCTCTCCATCATCGCTCATGATCTTCATCACTATAAGCGCAAAGGACAGTATCACTCATCTATCACTCATCTATCACTCAACTGTAATGAATCTTTAGCGATATTACAAGTATTTAATCAATTCATGGGTGAAATATATGAATATAATAAATCATAAAGCTTTATGATTAATTATGATACATATATCCACCCAAGAGGGAATTATGCACATATATTGTGAATTAATTACAACGAAGTATAATCAATTACAGTTCTGATTAGTTCTAGTTTAATAGTTCTTGTCAGGTGGGAAAGGCATACAAGAGAAGTTAGTTTACAGTCAAATGTAATCTTTAGAAATGACACTATCACAACTACAGTCATAACTAAGTTTAATCACCAGGGATACATACATGCACTTGACATACATGACAGGTACACTTTGGCACAGTCATATTTTGAGAATAACTGTACTTAAAATCTCTAAGCATGTTTGTGTGTGTGTGTGTGTGTGTGTGTGTGTGTGTGTGTGTGTGTGTGTGTGTGTGTGCGTGTGTGTGTGTGTGTGTGTGGTGTGTGTATTGGAGGGGCAAAGGGCCATGTTGGTAGCAGTCCAAGCCTGGACTATCGTTGAGCTGGTTATGATGGGCAGTCGGGACAGTGCTTGGAGGGTTGTGTGTCGATGGGAGTAATGTGGATTAGCTGGGACCCCCTTTCTCAATCCTCAGTTCCAGTTCTGGATCTAAGGTGAGGTTGTGATTCCTGAAGAAGGATAGGGTTTCCAGTTCCGACTGGTACTCTTCACTTGAGAGATAGTACAATGCCAGATTGTCGAGTTGGAAGGTGGCACCTGGGGGTATCTGGATCCACATACTTTGGTTGGGCAGACTGACACGAGTGGCAGTGTCGTGCTGATTATAGGTTAGGGTGGCAGTAGTGATGTTACGGTCTGTGCCGAGGCTTCGGAGCGTGTGTTGAGAAATCCTTGAAGCTTTCAGTGAAGCGCGTATCGAGGCTTGTATCGCTTTAGATCAATGACGTCATTGATGATGTTCGAAGCCTCGCTTCTGCCTGACTGGTTCGAATGGTTCGACTGGATGCGGTTCAAATCTTGACGCGACACAGAATTTGTGGTTTTAGAATAATAATATCGCCCCTCCTGCCTGTTATGACCAAAGAATTTGTTTACACACATTTGATAGCCCCATTCATTTGAAGCCAATACGTTTATTACACAGTTATGTTATACAATCATTATATACAACCAGAAAATAGCCTACACAGTACATTCAAATAAATATATAAGTCTTTGTGGAAATTGATTTTTTTCTTCACTGTTATTTCTAGGCCATAACTGCCGCAAAATACAGTGTATCACAGATTACATCAGGTCATCTGTAATGTATCTGCTTGTTTTACACTCTTTGACCACCAGGTATTGGTATTGGTATTGTGAGCAAATTAAGCCTCGAGAACCTTTTTGTGAACCACTTGGCTGAAAAGTTTCAATGCTTCATGAGGCTTCATCTCGCCATCACTAGGTGGCAGTACGAGTGGGGGTGTGGACGAGCAATCGATTGTGTCGCTGATCATGGGCTGCAACTGGCAGATTCCATCAGTGTGGTCTCTGAGGAAAAGCTTGTTAGGGCCGAGGTAGTGAATGACTTTGGTGAAAATACACCTGCACAAATGGGGAGCCAGGTACAGCCGTGGGTTGCTGTCGTAGTAGGCTACCACATCTGAGGTGTGTATCTTCGCTGTAAAAAAAAAAATCCCGTAAAAAAACGGTAATTTTCTGGCAGCAGGGGCACCAGAAATTGTCCGTTTAAAAACAGAAAAATACTGTCAGAAAAAAAGACATAGATAAATTGTAAAAAAAATCCCGTAAAAAAGACGGTAATTTTCTGGCAGCAGGGGTGCCAGAAAAGTACCATAAAATAACGGAAAATAACCGTTATTTTATGACATTTATTTTCCGTTATTTTTTCTGGCGCCCCTGCTGCTAGAAAATTATCGGTTTTTTTTACTGGATTTTTTTATTTAAAAGAACTCATGCTGAAGTAACGCAGGATTTATAACAACACAATTGTTAGATTGAAATGACATCAGTCCATTTCATAATGCCCATAAAACAATCAACAGACATCATCACCTGATGTCATTTTGCTTTAGCTTTCTTTACTACTACAAACGTGTTTAACAAACACACTATCACAGCAGCCAGAAAAAACAAATGTATAATAAGAGTTAAGAGTCCAACTAATGGAACAACTATTCACCATTATGGTGAATTCAAAAGAAACACATTAGAGTTAAACCTCTGTTAATTCTCAATAACAACCTTTGTTGATGTCTAACATAAATAAAGTCAATCTGGTTAGTAATAAGTGAAGCTGGGGATGCTGTTTTCAGTGGCGTAACTTTGTTTTAAAAAGTGGGTGGGACAGGAATATGTATGTGCCATTAGTCCCGAGCGTATGTATATTAGTTAATAAATACGAGGATCCGCAGTTGATATCAGATTGTCCTGATGGACCAGTAGCAGCATTTTCGTTTAGCGTGCAAGAGGTTCTGGGTTCTAACCCAACCATGTATGATTTTTTTTTTTTCTCATTAAAACCAAAGATGTTCATTAAGATTGTATACCAAGAGCAGGGATATGTTTATGTGTAGCTATTTTGTTTTGTGATTTCAACCTAACAAATAGAGAGTCTCTGCAACAGAGCGATAGATTGAAGCGCTCATCCGTGTGAACACTGCTCAGTGTGCACGAGCGCCAAGAGAACACTGTTGCGCCTCTGATAGCAGCGACAACGAGCACTCAATCGGGTGACCACCTGCCCCGCTTTGCGTTGTACCGCACAGCATTTTAACTCCTTGTCCCGCATGTCGCATATTGAGAAAATGTCCCACATTTTCATCAGTCTGTTCCGACGAGCATACAGCAGCCTGCTGGAGCAATTGTGTATTGATCATGTTCTCCAACAGAGGGGGCTATGCAGCTACACTTGGTCGCGCGTGTGCGCGCCGCTACTTCATGAGGAACGTAATCTGGATCTGGAGCAGAGCAAAGCGCCATTATCGTCAAATATCAAAATAAACATCGTTATCAGTTTCAAGGTTAGTAACATACTAACTATTCAAACTGTTTGTATGTTTTATAACAGAGCCTCAACAGGGTGCGAGATTGTTTTGCACAATTTCAAACGCCCACAAAAGTTTTGCTGTCATAACGCAGCAATTTCCACACACACGTCTTAATGGTGCTAAAGAGGATGTTTTGTTTTATACATTTTTGCAATATTACTTGAAACTGTCTTTACTAACTGATAAAAGACTATTTATTAGGTGCACTGAAAGGAATAATATTAATATACATCATCTGTGCACGAGGTAGGGCCTTAAAAACATCAGCCAATCGTTTACGCGATCATCGTGTAAACGATTGGCCCTCTGGCTTGTCAATCACTGCCATGACGTTCCTTGTGAGAGACGAGCGCGGCTGCTGCTCCAGTAACTTTCCACACTCCACAGGCGCCGCATGCAATGTTTTTGTCAGGAGACAGGAATAACAACTGCAGATTATGAGTTACCTGCGGTGAGTCCGACATAATGAATCTAAAAAACACGACACAGCGAATGCCGGTGGTAAACACTCGTGTTCCAATACTCGTGCACGAGTTTTGGGAGGCGTTCCTTTGAAATGAGCTGTGAAGGAGGGGGGTTGTTCTTACGCATGCGCTCATTTCAAAAACTCAGTAACAGTCTTTGGATTCTCAGTCGACAAAAAAATCCTCTCTATCACCTTTAACTACGTGATGAAGGTACACTCAGATATGAATAAATAAAAAATAAAATAAAATAATACACATACTTTGTGCTTAAAATAAGTATAAAATGCAAAATAATAGTTGTACAGTTGTAGCCTAATTTCTGTACAGTAGCTAAAAACAGCATGTGAAAATTAAATTATTAACTTCAATAATTTTAAATTATATTTGTTAAATATTTATCTTCTTATATGCCTATTTCTGTTTTATTTTTGAAATGTAATATGTTTTTGTAAAGTCACACGAATGTAAGGCTATAACAGTATTGTTTAGAACTGCTTTTACAGTGGTTACTATTGTGTAAAAGTTTTTTTTTTGGTTGTATTTAAACCAGAGCAAAAATCCTAATAATAAAACTAAATCATAATTATTTATGTAATAATAGCCTATAAGGAACTCACAACAATTAAAAACAAAAACATAAAAAAATGTATTGTCCCTATTTTTTAAATAGATAATAACAAATGAGGTTTTTGTTTACCTAAAATAGGAAATGTCCCCAGTTTTCATTTCAGAAATCTGGTCACCTAATTCAAAAATAGTTATATGCATGATGCCTGCTGCCTTTAGGGTCAGTGATGTTGAATTTAAATGACATGTAAAAGACATGTTATGTTACATTGTGATGTAATGGTGTTTTCTGGAATGGACTAAAGAACAAAGTATTTTTATCAGCTGAAAGGCAGAATACAAATGTTGTTATTAAGTTAGACAGACATCATATAACAACTTTAGGTTATGTTTTAGTATTGGTAACATGTCCCACATTGTCCCACACAAACTTAGTAATCGTCCCACATTTGGTTTGTTTGATGGTGGTCACCCTATAGCACTCAACAAGATTTCAAAAATGGCACATTCTAGCGCCAGATCGCCTATTATTAACTCAAATTGATAATCAACTAGAGGTGTTTCTTTTTATTACATATCCGTGCCGCGAGAGGTTTCAAAAAGTGGTCGGGACAATATCAACCCTTTCAAAAAGTGGTCGGGTGTCCCACACGTCCCACCCGTCCCACCCGCCCCACCCGCAAATTACGCCTATGGCTGTTTGTGGAGTTGTTTAATCATCCTCTGTTGAGAAAATTACCCCTGCTGCCAGAAAATTACATATTTTTTAATTTAATTTTTAATAAAGTACAGTTTATAACCATAAATTTACATTAAAAAGCTGAAGAAAATACAATAGTTTATGTACAATTATGGTTATAAACTGTATTTTATTAAAAAAAAAAAAAAAAAAAAAAAATCCTTAAAAAGACGGTAATTTTCTGGCAGCAGGGGCGCCAGAAAATGTCCGTTTAAAAACAGAAAAATACTGTCAGAAAAAAACAGATAAACTGTAAAAAAAAAAAAAAAATCCCGTAAAAAAACAGAAATTTTCTGGCAGCAGGGTCAACGGCTATTTTCTGTTATTTTATGGTATTTTTCTGGCGCCCCTGCTGCCACAAAATTACTGTTTTTTTACAGGATTTTCTTATTTAATTTTTAATAAAATACAGTTTATAACCATAATTTTACATTAAAAAGCTAAAGAAAATACACAAGATTTTATGTAAAATTATGGTTATAAACTTTATTTTATTAAAAATTAAATAGTTTAAAACCATAATTTTATATTAAAAAGCTAACGAAAATACACAAGATTTTACATAAAATCTTCTGTATTTTCTTTAGCTTTTTAATGTTTAATGAAGGACATTTACTTAACACAATAAAAACAATAAAAACAATAAAATTCCCTATAAATAAGGTTAAATGCTGCTATATACAAATTACCAGTCTTAACTGCAAAATAATGTTTATTATTAGTTTATTTTATAAAAAGCCAAAAACAGTTTGAAAACTAGTAATGGTTTCAATTACAGCAGTACTAAATATACAGATACAACAAAGAAAAAAAAGTTACAGTGGAATAATAATTAAACAGGCTGCCTTCAAAACCTTGATTTTAACCGAGGGAGCGAGGGTCTGCCCATGTAAACTTCCCTCGTCCACTTCACGAAGTGGAACGCACTTCAAAATGGTGGCAGGGATTCCCCCGAGGGGAAGTGTGTAGGGAAGTTCGCGAGTGCGTGTCTAAAACTGGAGTGGAACGCAGCCCTGGAGCGGGTTGGAGCACTTTGCAGGACAGTGGTCCCCCAGGAGCGGAGTTTGACACACATGCTGTGGACTGAACTATATCTGCTTTCTTGAAGTTTCTTCTCAGCTTTTGATCCTTTGGGGTTTATCTTGAAAAGGCATCCCACTGAGCAAATTACGTCCAGAAGACGTGTTTTTGAGGTCTTGTCTCAGGTTGAAAAGACGTCCACTGAGGGGCCAGAATGAAAGTTTTTATGACGTCTTTTTTGGACGTCTTCTGGACATCCGATATAGACGAACACGCACAATCACCAAAGGAGAAAAATCACAATTTTTAAGCCACCATCGTGGAGATGAGTGTTTGCTTTAGTTGGGCTCTTGTCCCTTGCCTTATTAATATTAGAGTTTGTTTGGGCTGTTAACTCAGTCATAACAGCCAGACAAGCAAAGAGAAATGATCAGGTGTTGGTTATGTTTTCACATAATCATTGTTTCTGATTCACTGAACTCATTTAGAGCCCAATCTCTGAGTTAGATTTACATTATTGATTACAGCAGCACTGTGAGTCTACAGCACAAGATCAGCTTTATAAATATGATTCACACGATTTCAGAAAAGATGTGTTGAACAAAAAAAAACTTTTTATTTTAGCCACACACAGACATCAAGAATCATCCTGTGAATCTCAACAGTGGTGACCATCAAAAAGCATGTTGCAGTGCATTCTGGGAGCAACCAATCAAAATTCATCCATGGCTCCCATCATGCATTATGAACTGATTGTCTTAGTAATTTCCTTTGTCACTATTTTTTTTTTTCTGTTTTTATGTGACTTTTTAGTAGCTTGTTTTCTAATGTTCAGAGTTGATCTGTTTATCAGAATATGTTGCTTGTCACTGTCGTTGAGATTCACAGGCTGATTCTTGATGTCTGTGTGTGCCTAGAAGAAGAATTTTTTTTTATTTGTTTATTCAGAACAACTCTTGAGAAATCCTTCAGATTATATTGAGAAAGCTGATCTTCTACTGTAGAATCACAGTGTTGCTGTAATCAATAACATAAATCTAACTCAGAGGTTGGGTTCTAAATGAGTTCAGTGATTCAGACCAAATAATGATTATGTGAAAACATAACCAACACCACCTGATTATCTTTTCTCTTTGCTTGACTAGCTTTTACAACAGCCCAAACAAAATCTAACATTAAAAAGTCAAGGGTCAAGAGCTCAACTAAAGCAAACACTCATCTCCATGATGGTGGCTTAAAAATTGTGATTTTCTCCTTTGGTGATTCTGCTTGTTATCATCAGGTGTCTTCAATAATGGTCAATCATCACTCAATTAATCACTTAATTATCTAATTAACTTTAACACTGCTTCAGTGGGTGGAATAAAAAAATATGGCAGGACTTTTACTTTCTGACCCCTGGTCTTTACACCTCTGCTAAACGATGACTCGCATCATCAACATCTAAAAATCAGCACCGGATCACATGTTCTCTTGACATTTATTGACAAAGGCGCTTTATAAACACTCATTTATAGCAGCCAGAGAACTCTTGATGCAATGAAACCAAGAACCCAATTAAAGCCAACACTGACCTCAAAGATGGTCAAATGAATCTCAATAATTCATCAACATCTAGGCCTACACCTCTGTTAATTCTGTAATAATTTTGTAAACTCTGTAATGTTTTGTAGAGTAGTTTGTTTATGTAAAAACTATGTAATCCAAATGGATGGAAAATATGAATGTAATTAAATTTTTTTGAGTGAACATTTAATAATAGAGAGAAGTTTAGAACATGTGTGTTTTACCTGCTTATTTTCGCTTCACGTCCGCGAACAGCAGCAATCCTAACGGTCGAGTGATTCCAGTCAGGGGTGAGTTTCCCAAAAGCATCGCTAGCCAAATGTGGTCCTAAGTCCCATTGAACTCTATTGGTAACGATGGAACTTGCGACCATAGTTCTCTTTGGGAAATGCACCCCAGCTCCGCTGCTTCACCGTGTGCTTTGAAGAGACTGTATCCTTGCGCCGGGCGGGAATTCCTTCATTTCGATATTTAAACTCTACATTGTTGAAATGTCCGCGTATTTCAACAAAGAATGTATGATTATATTATATTAGGAGGAGATGATATTATGAAAAGAAATTCGTTACGAAACGAAACATTGAACGCAGCAAAACTACTTTGAAAAGCGGATTAAGTCCAATAAAAAAACAGAAATTTTATGTTATTTCACAGTTACATGTTTTTCCACATTATTTTACAGCGGATATGTAAATTTACATTATATTTCTGTGATTTTACTGAATATTCAAAATACAGAAAAATCTGTAAAATATTAATCAACATTTTATGTAAAATTACACATTATTCTGTAAAAATACCGAACATTTCTTAAAAAAAAAACAGAAATTTAATGTAATACTAAAATACATGCAATTCCCTGTAAATTTAATAGTGTAAAATAAATTACAGCAAATATCAGTAAAACAACAGGCATTTCAGTGTATAATGACAAAACGGGAAAAATCTGTAAAAAAAAAAAATACAGACCATTACCTGTAAGTTTACATTTATTTTTAACAGTGTTGGTATGGGTGTTACCTGGCCACAACCTGGCACTGACCCTGTCTTTGGGTCTGTAGATGTTTTCTGATTCGACGCTGGGTGGATTTAGGAGGAGGGCCACCTTAGTCTACTCTGCTCGTGCGGTAGGATGGCAGTACCCAGAGAGTAGGCGCGGTGGGCTTGAAGAGGCTCGGTGGGTCTGCCAGTAGCAACATCCAGCACAGTTTGTACAGGATATGGGGGAATCCTATCCATAGCCACGCTCTCCGTGGAAGAGCTAACCTCCCACAGCATGTCTGTCATCAGAGCTGTGACCAGTTGATGTTGGGCAAAGTCATTTTGGAAGACTGTAAACAGTTGGTTCATTGAGTTCACTGTTGGGTTCAGCAGGAAGCTGTGAGTACGGAGATCCACCACAATGCCTTTCAAGAATTTGCCGCTAGTTTGCAGGGTTTGACTCTGTGTAGAGAGCTGTCCTCTCAGCTGTGGGTGGAGCTCGTCGAGGTGCTGGTGAGTGGAGTAGGCTGTGATGAGGCTGGAGTATCCTGGTTGATACAGGCAGAGGTGGACATTCCAGGGGTCAGAAAGTAAAAGTCCTGCCATATTTTTATTCCACCCACTGAAGCATTAATGAGATAAATAAGTGATTAATTAAGTGATGATTGAGCATTATTGAAGACACCTGATGATAACAAGCAGAATCACCAAAGGAGAAAATCACAATTTTTAAGTTACCATCATCAAGGTCAGGGTTTGTTTTAGTTGAGCTCTTGATCCTTGACTGTTTAATGTTAGATTTTGTTTGGGCAATTTTAACTGCATTAAAACCAAACAGACAAGCAAAGTTAAAAGATGGTCAGGTGGTGTTGGTTATGTTTTTACATAAACATTATTTGATCTGAATCACTGAACTCATTTAGAGCTCAATCTCTGAGTTAGATTTACATTATTGATTACAGCAGAACTGTGATTCTACAGCACAAGATCAGCTTTTACAATACAATTTTTTTTTTAGAGTTCTGATTTAAAAAAAAAAAAAAAAAAAAGCAGAGCTCATTTAAACACACATACATCAAGAATCATCCTGTGAATCTCAACAGTGGTGGCCATCATAAAGCATGTTGCAGTGCATTCTGGGAGCCACCAATCAAAATTCATCCATGGCTCCCATCATGCATTGCTGTATGAATAAATTATGAGCTAAATTGTCTTAGTAATTTCATTTATTCTCACTATTAAAATTTTGCTGTTTTTCTGTGACTTTTTAGTAGCTTGTTTTCTAATGTTCAGAGTTGATCTGTTGATCAGAATATGTTGCTTGTCACCGTTGTTGAGATTCACAGGCTGATACTTGATGTCTGTGTGTGCCTAAAAGATTTTTTTTTTTTTTTTTGTGATAAGGACAACTTTTTTAAAAAAAACATTCTGTATTGTAGAAACTGATCTTCTGCAGAATCACAGTGCTGCTGTAATCAATAATGTAAATCTAACTCAGAGATTGGGCTCTAAATGAGTTCAGTGATTCAGATCAAATAATGATTTTGAGAAAACATAACCAACAACACCTGATCATCTTTTAACTTTGCTTGTCTTGTTGGTTTCAATGCAGTTAAAACTGCCCAAACAAAATCTAACACTAAAAAGGCAATGGTCAAGAGCTCAACTAAAACAAACCCTGACCTCAATGATGGTAACTTAAAAATTGTGATTTTCTCCTTTGGTGATTCTGCTTGTTATCATCAGGTGTCTTCAATAATGCTCAATCATCACTCAATTTATCACTTAATTATCTCATTAATGCTTCAGTGGATGAGATAAAAATATGGCAGGACTTTTACTTTCTGACCCCTGGAATGTCCACCTCTGGATACAGGTGCAACGGTAGTGTCACCTGCCGTGCTGTCATTAATTCAGTTGGAGACACCCGAGTTGACTCCTGCATGGTTTCTGTGATGGCCATGAGCCTCAGAGGAAGTTTTACATTCCAGTCTTTCTGATTGACTGACCATGGGAATGTGACTCCTCTGCGTTGCAGTGGAGTTCTGTGATTTGTGTTTGCAGGTTGGAATTGACAGCAAACCTGACATCCTCTGACAAACTCTGCCACATCTTGTTGCACACTGGGCCAGTACGCCACTTGTTTTAATGTCTCATAAGTGGTTCTGGTACCATGGTGTCTGGCACATGGTGTGTCATGGGCGTATATCAGTTCACCCCCCTTTTGGCCCTGTGACATTACAAGTTTTGGTGCTGTGAGGTCATCAGGGACATACTTTAGAATGTTCAGTCCCACACGCAGCATCTGGTTGATCTCATGCAGTCATTTGTGGCTAGGGGCCACCGTGGGACCAGATGGCATGATCGGGAGGTTGGAGGGGTTTGAGTGGAGGTGCAAAATAGTTCGTTTGGAAGTGTTGGAGATTTTAGTTGTTAGGGGCAGTGGCAGTGAGGCGGAAACTGTTACAGGAACAGTACATTGGCTGCGGGTTATTGTTGCCATATTAAGGGTGGGTGCCTGGGGTGGGGTCAGGGCTGGGCGATATATCGCATGCGATTGTCACGCGCATTTCTTCAGTAAAGCCGGTTCCCTGATTACCGCTAAATCGCCATCACCTGCTTTCAAATGGAGCGCCATTTAATAGACAGAGCCGTAGTTCACTGACATGCTACGCAATATCGTGTTCATTATCGAAGGCGATTCATCTGTGATAATGAATGCGATATTGCGTAGCTTGACAGTGAACTACGGTTCTGTCTATTAAATGCCGCTCCATTTGAAAGCAGGTGATGGCGATTTAGAGGTAATCAGGGAACCGGCTTTACTGACGAAATGCGCGTGACAATCGCATGCGATATATCGCCCAGCCCTAGGTGGGGTGACCATAGATTGTTATGCAGTGTGCCAGTCATGGCAAGGGCATTAGTTTGGTCATTCACTCCTTTGTCACGCCCTGGTTGTTTTGAGTGTCTTTTCACATTTTCCCAGTAAACGATCATGTTGTGTGTTTGGGTGATGATCATGGGTCATCACATGTTTGGAACAGGTGTTGATGTTTCACTGGCTTGTTGCATTCAGTCTTGAAACCAGTTTGTTTCCAGCCCAGAAGATGGCAAGTGAAACTAAGTCTGGCATAGTGTGAGTCTGTGCAAATGAGTTCTGATGTTATGGGCTGAGGCGACTTCAAGGGTTATGAGAGTAGCTGCTACTTCAGTATACTGCCACGACTGGTGACCCCACCTGAAGTTCTGTGGTGGGCAGGGTTGGTTGTTTAACCATCGCACCCCTGCACCTGCCTTTAGGATGCCCTCATGGCTGTAGGAACATCCATCGCCGTAGGCATACCTTGGCACGCATTCTCTTCAAAGTGCCTGTGACAGGTTGGTTGCTGTTGTTGGGGTACCTTTATCGCAAGTGTCGAAGCTGGTGTGTTGTCATAGCGGTTTTTGCAGGCAGCTGAATCTTTGCCCCATGCAGACTTGTGATATCTGGCATGTCGTTACAGTGGCACTTGCTGGTTCAACTTCCTGAAGTCAATGGTGGGTCGCCACTTGCCGTATGGTTTGACAACGGGCCAGATGGGGGCTGAATAGGTGCTGTTGGCTGGGCACATAACACCTTTTTCTTCCATAAAATGAATAATTTCCTGCACTGGGTCATGTGAGGCGATGGGAATTTTGTACTGCCTGACAAAAGTGGGAGGATCATTCGGGTGTGTTGGAATGTGCACCGTGTGAAGGTTAGTGAGGTCACAGTCTAAAAAGTCTTTGGCAAATGACACTTTGAATTTGTTCAGGACCTGTCTGAATTTTTGATGGCCTGCACCATTCTTTAGGGCATCTGCAACTTTAAGAATTAGTTGCACTTGAGACTCAAACCCTGGGAATGGCCTCTCCGTTGTGGTGTCAGCTGTCAGGTTGGCTGTCAGAGGTGCAGCACTTTCCTGAGTTTCGCAGGCAGGCTGCGAAATAAGGGAAGCTTGTATAAAATAAGGGAGGCTTGGGTGTGAGGATGCTGTTACCAGCAAATCACAAAAGGGGAAATATAGATTATTGTAAATTAAGTGATCAAAAGGAAAGAATTTCCAAAGTAAAAATAACTCAAGAGCAAAAGAGACAGAGAAGAGCAAAAGGGAATAAATTGAAATAAACTATGACAGAATAGAGTAAATCTGTGAAAACAGGAAAAAGAAGGGAAAAGGACGCACAGATGAGGGAATTGAATTATCTGGAGCGTGTCCACAAGGGGGAGCACTTCCAGAAAGTGAATTCTCTTGTTGGAAGGGAAACTTAATTCAAATTAAACATTTAAACCTGTTTAAACTAAATTTTTAATCAGTAAACCACATTCCAAAGACAATTGAAAAGGATACCATCAACAAAACAATTTTAACAGCAAGCAAGATTAAAGTACCCAAAAGGAATTTGGAAATACTTCAGGTCAAAGTATGGAGAGCAGAGCTAACCCAGAACGCCCACACGATGGCATTAATGAGTCCACACAACAATGAAGTAGCGAGGGGTGCCACACACCTGAACAGATTGCCCTCTGGCGTCTGGTCAGAGTTACTGCATCCACCTACTGTAAGCTCGTGATATTTTAAATTAGCGCGTCTGTGGAGATCTGACTCCCTCGACTGATTTAACTACAACTATCACGGATACAAAAATTTGCAACCTTGACGGATTCTTTGGTGCCAGTTCGCTGGACACTAATACGCACCTTTATCATGGATACACATTTTTTGGGGATCAGTGGATCCCTTTTGTGCAAACTCAGTGTACACAAATATGTAACTTTGCAGGATTTCTTCACTGCATGTGTTACGAATCAACACTGGATCAGGTGTTGATAAGCTCCAAATTTTACACATCAATCGGATAAATCAGATAAACTGTTTCCAGATTAGATTTGCACTCGGTAACGTTATCGGTTATGTAAGGCCCACCTAATGGGTCCAATGACGGTTTCCCACAGGACAGGGAAGGTTTAAGCGTGTATGCCTTTTCAGCGTCTCTATTAAGTTCACTTAATTTCACTCGCTTAATCTGACTCCAATTTCAAATGATTCTTACACTTAGGTTGTGTTTCCAATTAGAAATTCATCATTAGTTATGCATTAATTTAGATATTTGATGATTCTGGATATTCCATATTTCAATTGTTCAGTCATTAGGGACCCGATGCCGCACAGAGATACTCGCCCCGGGATTTCGCGGTAAACTCACGGACATAAACTCGCCAGTCTGATCTTCGTCAGAGGGTGTAATAAGTTGGCTAATACCTTTAGTCGGTTGCCTACTGCTCACTCGAACAAAAGTGTATTTTAATTTAGCCACTTTCATACAACTTGCTAAATCAGCGGTAAACAGAAATCAAAAGGTCTTCAGATGAAGTGCCTACTGCTCCTTCATTCATGCGCCTTCAGTTTGTTTTACCCTGGACACAGATTTACGGTAGCATTAGCCTCCCATAATTTACTGGTAATAATGATATCAGGAGAATCCAGAGTAAATCAAATATAACATTTTATTTGTCAGGTAAAAGTGTATCGTGTCAATTACACACATAACCAATTAAAGCCAATTCAGAAATGATAAATGCATAACATCGATTACTCAAAGAAATGCATATACACACAGTGATGGGTGAATGTCCTCAGACATTCACCCATCTCTGGGGGGCCTCTCCTACAGATGATCCCCCATGACTGCTTTGCTCTTTACCTTTTATACCAGAACCAGAACAAAAGGATCGTAAATGTTTATTACACCAACACCTGTTTTGGGGGAGAGGAGAAGAGACACCACCCAAAAAGAGGACAGAACTTTCCTTAATTTTCCATCTTCTTCATAATTCTAGTGACTGCTATGAAATTGAGACCAGTTTACCAATCGCACTGAGACAAATTAAATGATACCAAACATGAAAAGGGAAAAACAATAGATACACAAGTTACATTATATGTTTTGAATAACTTTCAGTGACTTGAGCCAGAGGAAGGGGAGGTGTGTGTGTGTGTGTGTGTGTGTGTGTGTGTGTGTGTGTGTGTGTGTGTGTGTGGTGGGGGAGGCGTTGTCCTTTTGGGGTTAGGGCGAGGCGTTGTCCATTGCTACTTCTTTGAGATTTTCTTTCCAGATTAAAGTTTTATTACTTTATTGCAGGACGCTTGATCTCAGTTTTTGTTTAGCAGGAAAATCAAGCCTTACAGATGGCCCCTGGCCCCTTGGGGCAAATTCAATGAGTCCCTGAGGGGCCACTTTTGGACATTTTCTGCTTCCATATGTTGGGTGTTGCTTTCAGAGTGTTCATAGTCTGTCTCTTTGCAGTGTCAGTCGATGGGTGCAGGAGTCAAGTCGTCACCTGAATTAACAACATTAAGGCAGGTTGAACATTAAGATGAAAGTACAGCAGGATGCATCTCTGTGGCACACAGTCCCTTCAGGTGTGTACTGTGCTGACTGGATGCTGCAGCAGCTGGACATAATGTCTGTGATCCTCTTGGTCAGGTTTACTTCCACCTGCACTTGGCTGTGGTGGTATTCTGTCTGTAGAATGACTGGTTGTACCAAGTCTGTTGTGTTGGTCAGCATGAGCAGAACGTGTCAGGAAAGTCTCATTACACTTTACAGAAACATCTGTGTCCGCCCCAGGTTTAATTGATCCTGTGAGAAATCCTCGGTTACCTTCAAGTAGAAGGTCTGGTTTGCCGGGCAGGTCAAATTTCCATGGGTGAAGGATTCATTTAGCTGATGATGCTCCATTGCGTGCAGGACACCTGAACAACCTCTGAGTGACCATTCAATACTTGAACACTGATGAACTTGGTGTTATTGTAAGATGAGGAAAAGGGTTGTTGGAAAAACAGAATAACACAAAATAACACATGATGAACATGTCAAAAGTGCAAGTGGTAAAGAAGGTCTCCCTTTCAGAGTCCTATCTTTAGTGAGCAGGTCTCATTTAATCACCAGATTCTTCACTATGATAGTGGAATTTAGACTTGGTCTGGATGCGTTAAAGGCAAGTAGCAAAGAGTCTAAATAACTAGTATATTTACCAGTGGTATAAATAATTAAATATATCACATACTTAAACATAGAAATACACAATTTCATAATTACAATTATAAAACTGTCTATAATAGTTGTTTAAACGGCACATCCTTAATGCAGAACTTATGCTTCAATCAAGTCAATTAGAGAATGGAATTTACAGAAACGGAGACTTAAAATCTCTTGTTTAGCTTTTACAACCATCATCTGTGCATTTGATGTACAGGCTAAGTCACACTCAAGAATAGAGGTCTGAGAATTGAGTAACTGATTTATAGAAATGTCTTCATTTCAGTTCTACCTGTTTATTTCAATTTGTCATTAGTCATATGTTGGAAACTAGGGGGCCCTCCTAGTTTGCAACAATGCCAAGGACTGAAAGAGACCAGTTACATTACTGAAAAGGTCTCATTTAGATTTTGAATTTGTAATTTGAATAATCAGAAATTCTCTTAATTGATGTGTGACTAAAGCCATGCACATGTCCTGCATATTACAGTGTTTCCATAACACCTCAAAATTTACACAGTTAAAAAGGAAAAGAAATTACGACTATAATTTCCCTTGTCCTATATGTATGAAGGTGAATGATGTATGTTAAGTTTGCATTATGTGAATGCCAGGTAGAGATGTTGTGAGTTTGTAGTGTGTGTGTTCTGTATGTTTGTGTAGAAGATGGGTGGTGTCTATCCTACCATAATTTGTGTTGCATAATTTAGTTCCAGTTTTACACTGGGAGGCCATGTATCTATTAGTGTCATGAGATGGCCTCTTGAAGTTTCTACACCCCCATCTCCTGCGTGTGAAGTTGTGTATCATGGCCCTTAAAATGGCAGCTGTCAATCCTGAAAAGGAAACAGACACACAGAAAAAACAGTTTATCTTGAACCTTCAAACAAATTATTAAGATAGATGGTGCCATCTTAGTTTTTCTTAAATGGTCTTATCCAGACAGTTGTTGCAAATGGCTTTAATCTGTTAAGATTGTATGCCATTAGAAGAAAATTTGTTTTAGTTTACAGAGACATAGATCATTATTATGATTATGTTTCTGCAAAGAAAAGGCCAGATAAAACTGAATGTTAGTGGTCAGATCTGACTGCTGGTGTTTAAGCATGGTCAGAGAATCTTGCACTTTGAGTTGCTATTGCAGCTGTGCTTACACACACTGTTGTGTTGTGAGTTTTATCACACCCGGGTTTCCTGGGGGAATCTCACATTAGTTAGTTCTGTGATTAGGACACCAGATCACCTTTTGTGGTGCTGTGCTGTTTGTTTAGCAATTAGCATTTATGGTGTCATTCAAATACTTGACCATTTGGACCTCTGTCGTCTGTAAAAACAGAAGAGTTTCTGCCTGATATTAACATTTCACACAACTTTAATTACATGTCCAGTAAAATAACTTCCCTGATAAGATCCCATATGATCCAGTGCCCTCAGAGAGGAGTTTGCTAACACTTGTCCACTTTGTTTGTGGTTTTGTTGCAAAGGAAAATCAAAACTTGTACTTCCTCTTGTCGATGGGTTACAGATCAATAGAATCAAATTTTTAATTCATGTTTTGATCTTGAATGGATTTAGCCTATTCAAGATATGACAATCGGGTTGATTGTTTTAGTTAATAAATACTGGGCATTGTAATTTTTCTCATTAAAGATTCTTGCACAGATAGAAGATAAAGAAGTTCTTTCCCATTAATTTTATTTATTCCTTCCATTTTTCTTAACAACGTATTTAATGCAATTGTGAAGCACATTGTAGCCTTATGGCAATTCTATGCTCCTGTGCATGGTTTAACTGCAGCTATACGGAAGATAGCTGAGTGTTCCACTTAGGAGACTAACAAATTTAACACAGACACACATGTTGTACTATTTCAGTACTAGTTATTCCAACTTACACAAGACACATGGTCTAAAATGCATAGCATCTAACCTCAAACCTAAGTGTGTCAACGCATCACTTACAGTAAGGCAGTCATGTGTTTTAAAGAATAAATTCAACTAGTCTAGGTGCACATGTAGCACAAACAACTAGAATGTGTGTTCTGTGAGAACAATGTGTCTAACACAATTACAAATTTGAATCCTTCCATTGATTCCTCATAATTCTTTCAGCACTGATAGTGCTCCCAACTTCTGTCTTCATTCTGGTTCCATCTTACTACATTCTAATTCCTTCTGCTCCTCTCCAAAATTCTTTCTTCTTCCAAGCCATTGCTTGAATCATCATGAGATTAAAGGCCATCCCTGGCCATCATAATATAATATATCATGATGTGATCATAATATAAATTATATTATATTAAAATAGTATAAATTAAAAATAATTTTATTTGCTGGTATCAAGAGGGTCTTGGCTGAGTAATTTGTGAAGAGTGACTTATCACCTCACTGATCTTTTAGAAGGCATCTGGCCCTGTAGCTACAGCTGTGATCGCATTGCTTTGTGTTCACAGCAACAGGCTAAACTGGAAACAGTTATAGACTTTGATGCTGTGAATATTGGGTCAAATCATTTGCTCCATTTTAAGATTTTTGTGACAACAATATAGAATTGGACACAATTTTCTTATTTTTGGGCTAAGACATTCTCCTGAGACTCTATTTGGATATGAAAATAAAGGTTGGACAAACACACGTCTGATTGAGAGCACAAAGATTAATTGTTGGTCTGTTTGTTTTTTCAGTTTCTTTTGAGACACTGAACAACATACAAGAGTGCAATAATGTTTTAAAGTTTGAACTTAGACCAAGGTAAAAGATATGTTTTATACTTTTATGAAACAAAGACAAGTTGAGCATGTCCTCTGAATGGGTGAAACCCTTAGGCTTGGTTACAAGTCTCTCAGTAACATCATAGTTATCATTATACACATCAGTTTTAACATTTAGTGTATTTTCCCAATTGCAGTCTCTAGGACTTCTGCATGGCAGCAGTTCTCCCGGACTGAGACAGAATTATGCCCAAATCTTTTATTTTGAAAACTTTTTAGTTTTACAACATTGTTTTGTCCAGCTTTACATTCCACACACAAAGGATTTCAGTGAGATTTTTCTCCCTTGTTATCTTTTTTGGTTTATCCAATCACAAGATTTTTTCACAACGTGACCATTTGCTTATTTGCAACGTTGTTGCAGCAAGACAAATAAACATGTAGCCGAGCATTCTTTACCTCAGAATTTAGGTTTCAATTTACAGCCTTCTGTTGAATACCAGAATAAAATTTGGATGATGTTATTCCAATTTAAGGTTAATCTCTTGCTGCGTGGGCAAACAAGGAGATCTTTAAAGTTTAAAGCAAGGGATATCATTTCTCATATACGCTGCCGCTATCATGTCCCTGATAACATGTGGTTGTCTAACTCTCCAGCCCCACCGGATTTCGGTCTCCGGTCTTAAATATGGGTATGCCGACCCATTCTATAAATGTGTAGGATGCAATTATCTTTCCCTCAATACTTCTAAAAGGCAAATAAGAATGGACTTACCACAGCTGAAGAAAGAGAAGATGATCAAGCCTCTTACTTGTTGCAAATCCCAATTTTCCACTGAAAAGACACTCGCCAACAGGATATGGGAGATCACTGAGGGAATGTCACCACTTTGTAAGGCCCACCTAATGGGTCCAATGACGGTTTCCCACAGGACAGGGAAGGTTTAAGCGTGTATGCCTTTTCAGCGTCTCTATTAAGTTCACTTAATTTCACTCGCTTAATCTGACTCCAATTTCAAATGATTCTTACACTTAGGTTGTGTTTCCAATTAGAAATTCATCATTAGTTATGCATTAATTTAGATATTTGATGATTCTGGATATTCCATATTTCAATTGTTCAGTCATTAGGGACCCGATGCCGCACAGAGATACTCGCCCCGGGATTTCGCGGTAAACTCACGGACATAAACTCGCCAGTCTGATCTTCGTCAGAGGGTGTAATAAGTTGGCTAATACCTTTAGTCGGTTGCCTACTGCTCACTCGAACAAAAGTGTATTTTAATTTAGCCACTTCCATACAACTTGCTAAATCAGCGGTAAACAGAAATCAAAAGGTCTTCAGATGAAGTGCCTACTGCTCCTTCATTCATGCGCCTTCAGTTTGTTTTACCCTGGACACAGATTTACGGTAGCATTAGCCTCCCATAATTTACTGGTAATAATGATATCAGGAGAATCCAGAGTAAATCAAATATAACATTTTATTTGTCAGGTAAAAGTGTATCGTGTCAATTACACACATAACCAATTAAAGCCAATTCAGAAATGATAAATGCATAACATCGATTACTCAAAGAAATGCATATACACACAGTGATGGGTGAATGTCCTCAGACATTCACCCATCTCTGGGGGGCCTCTCCTACAGATGATCCCCCATGACTGCTTTGCTCTTTACCTTTTATACCAGAACCAGAACAAAAGGATCGTAAATGTTTATTACACCAACACCTGTTTTGGGGGAGAGGAGAAGAGACACCACCCAAAAAGAGGACAGAACTTTCCTTAATTTTCCATCTTCTTCATAATTCTAGTGACTGCTATGAAATTGAGACCAGTTTACCAATCGCACTGAGACAAATTAAATGATACCAAACATGAAAAGGGAAAAACAATAGATACACAAGTTACATTATATGTTTTGAATAACTTTCAGTGACTTGAGCCAGAGGAAGGGGAGGTGTGTGTGTGTGTGTGTGTGTGTGTGTGTGTGTGTGTGTGTGTGTGTGTGTGTGTGTGTGTGTGTGTGTGTGTGGTGGGGGAGGCGTTGTCCTTTTGGGGTTAGGGCGAGGCGTTGTCCATTGCTACTTCTTTGAGATTTTCTTTCCAGATTAAAGTTTTATTACTTTATTGCAGGACGCTTGATCTCAGTTTTTGTTTAGCAGGAAAATCAAGCCTTACAGATAGCTACGCCAATGACTTACCAAGGGAGCGAGGTGCTATTTTGAATTATTGGACGACACAGTAATTCACATTTAACAGCGCTACAAATTATGAGGCCTTCTGAGAGAGGAAGGGAGAATCTCGTCCCAGCTCTCTTTTTCAAACACGCTGAACAACGATTCCTTTCGTTTTATTAAAGCGGAAATCAATATTAAACTGTATTGCAAAAATATTGTTGCCCTTTTGCAGATAAAAGTTTGAAATATTAATTGGAGTGCAGTTTATTTTACGGTCAACAATTGACTACAGTGTTCACACACATAGCAGTTTGTTAACGTTTTTTCAGAGTGAGGGACGCGTTGTCAGCTCACTCAATAGGGCACGCATACACATCAAATCACACAGATTTATTCTGAGTTGCTCACACATAAAAAACAAGTTTAAAACTTTGTTCGTGAAATCTCCACCAAAATATATGTAATGAATCCTTAGCGATATTACAAGTATTTAATCAATTCATGGGTGAAATATATGAATATAATAAACCATAAAGCCTTATGATTAATTATGATACATATATCGACCCAAGAGGGAATTATGCACATATATTGTGAATTAATTACAACAAAGTATAATCAATTACAGTTCTGATTAGTTCTAGTTTAATAGTTTAGAGAAACTATCCTTTTTTAACAAACTGTTAGTTTCCTCACAGACTATTATAAAAAGAATGTTATTCTCTGGCCATGAGAATAACTTCCTATTATAGCATCAAAGCGTAAAGCAGTGTTACTGGATCGACAATGAAGAAGTGACTTGGTTTTTCTGAATGAGCAGCAGAACAATCGAGCATGAATATAATGTATTTAATATATGAAATTGATAATACAAAGGTTATATGGCTAAATATACACAGAGGATATACATATATATACGGAAGCGAAAGTAAAGGCAGGAAAAGAGAGGTGATCAAAGATTGGCAAATTACAAACAGTTAACCTTTGAGAGCCAGCAAGGAAACTCAGTACACAAATCTTAAAGAAGTTAATACTTGCATATAGGTTTGGGTGCTGTAGTTTTAGAGTTTCAGAGTGCTCGGTTTGGTAATTGGTCCTTCTTCAGGAGGGTGTCTTCTGGCAGGTTTTTCAAACGAGGTTTAAACTGAAGAGTAAAATAACCGTTAAAGAAAGAAGAGAGAGAGTCTGTCTCCTAGGTGATGGCGGATGACTAAGGCTTGACAAAAGCAAAGCTTGTGCCAAGAAGATGGTCGTCCCGGGAAAGAATAGTGCGTGATGGAAGCGTGGTCGCCTGAGACGTCTGGGAGAGACGTGCATGAGAGGGCGATGGACAATTCAGAGACAATCGAGAGACAAAGCAAAAATGTTTGTGCTTGTCTTTTACGGACAAACAAGCCAACACGCCTCCTTGGTTGAAACAGCCAATGGTAAGAAGTGCAATCTTTGCGGGCAAACATTTCCTTTGTCTTGTCTTGTGGCTCGATTTGCATAATTTATGAAGCCTCAGATCAGAGTGTATTTTCTCCAAAGTACCATTAAAAATAGAACAATGCATTTTATAGTAATGTGACATACCTTGTTGAATGAGGCATAAAGAGAGCTTTACAAAGAAACCAAACTTGTCAGGTGGGAAAGGCATACAAGAGAAGTTATAGTTTACAGTCAAATTTTATCTTTTGAAATGACACTAGCACAACTACAGTCATAACTAAGTTTAAACACTAGGGATACATACATGCACTTGGCATACATGACGGGTACACTTTGGCACAGTCATATTTTGAGAATAACTGTACATAAAATCTCTAAGCATGTTTGTGTGTGTGTGTCTGTGTGTGGTGTGTGTATTGGGTTTTGGCTGTTCTGGAATGTAGCCACATGAGGGACTCTTTTGAAGTCCCCAGAGCTGGGGACTGGGGTTCTCTGGTTAGTTTCTGATAGGGCCACAAAAATGCCAAATCCCAGTCTTTTACTAGACCAGCCGGAGCTGATTCATGATTTACATACACCGTTCAGGAGGCTAAAAGCATTCTGAAAATTCCAAAGTTGGTTCACTAAGACGGATATTGTACAGGCGTTACACAACCATCATCTATATACTCACTTGCACTTCTGTTAACTCTGCTGTGTGTCAAATAAACAACCTTATCTGTTACCTTCAGTCTCCGATCCTTCTGTATTGTAACAACTTCTGGGTATTGGAGATTGTAGACTAGAGTTTTTGCTTCAAAATGATGTAAAAATTTACACTCACTCTCAGCTTCACTCAGTATGTAATCAGCACGATGAGGGTGTGGCTCAGTGGACACCATCAGCACAGAAGGGTAGAAAAGAGAAACATCATTATCAAAATCATTTTCATAAAATGTTGACCATCACTTGTGACCACAGGCAATATTTTTTTACCATCTACATTCAATTCCAAATTTGGCAAATCAATTTTGTTATTTTTATATTTTAGAGTGAGCATAAAATTACTTGGGGTTCCTTCACTCCTTAGGCATCCCTTTTGAGGAGTCCATTCTGTTTGGTATTTGTTACTCTTGGTTGGAGTTGGAGTTCTTCTTTTTTTTCTGTCTCTAACTGTTTGCGTTTTAGCTCATCATATTTTGGTTTCCTGCACTCTTGCACTTTTGTGCCCAATTACCAGGTTTGCCACAATAATGACATTTCCCTTGCCTTCGTGTCCCTTTTCCATTCATTTTATAATTTTTTAATTTAATAATTTTCAGAGAAGGACACACATCAATTATCTCTGTCTTTGTCACATCATCCCCCAAAGTTCTGAGGAGTATTACTCTAAAATCTGGACCCGTCATTTGTGCGTAATGGGTATGACTTTTCAGAATCTGCACAAATTTCACTGGATGAGAGGGAGAAGGTAGATTGTTACATATGCTTTTGATGTCACTTGCCTTAGCAGGACGTATGGAAATTTGATTTCCCTGTCTCACAAACATAAAAGCAGGCTCTAATTTTTGTTAATCTTTTGGCTGCTCACAGTCTGCCCGTTTACTAGCAGCTACGACCCTTCAATTCCTCTACTGTAGGAGCCTTATATTGACACATATTTGAAGGGGATGTTGGGGCATAGGGCTGGTATGGGTACCCCTTTTTTTTTTTTTTTTTTTTTTAATTTTGGCCTCTCTGGACCTTTATCCCAATATTTTTTCATTTCTTTCCATTTACTGTATGACTTTTTCATGTACTTATCGTTAGGGATGTCCAGATCCGATCACGTGATCGGAAATCGGGCCCGATCATGTGGTTTCAGACTCGATCGGAATCGGACGTTACCTCCCGATCAGGACTCGGATATATATGTATATATATTCTCATTATTTTTAACACATCTAGTGATGCGGTGGCACAGAGTTAGGCCTGTTTCACACTGCAAGCGTAAGCGGCGCGTGAGTAGCGCATATTTTTTTCAGCGTGGATGTCAACCAACGGATGCATTCACACAGGCAGCAGGAGCAGCTCGTAAAGCGTCAGGCAGGAGCGTCGCGTAAGCAGCAGTGCCGCGATCGTCTCGGCACCGAGTCTATTGCGCTGCTGACGCATAATTAAAGTGAAAGCACACTTTCGATGGACAAAATAAATAGAATTTCACACAAAAAGTGTTCAAAATGCACACAATACGCATGTCTAATGTGTTTTAACAAGAATTTGAGTATGACAGAAAAGAAAATTAAGAATCAAAAATAATAATAGAAGATTTACCCATTTAAACTTGTTTTTTATTATTCATTTTGGGTTAAAGTATGGTGTATTATAAAAAACTAAAGTAAACTAGCCAGAAAATATGATATATATAAACATTATTTTAGTTATTACACAGACTGCAGCATACCCAAATCAAACCAAATATATTTGTTTTTATATTAGCCTTTTTTATATTTACTGTTGCACTAAAGTGAAGTGAAGTGAACAATTTATGTTATTTATTACTTGATTGTTCAAGCTACCTCACAGAAGTGATCTGTTTGTAATTAAATAAATAAAAAATAAGGAACGTCCTGGAACGTTTTTTTTTTTTTCGCTCTTCTTTATTCTTTTTTTGATGTATTATAGAAGTATCGGATCGGGACTCGGTATCGGCAGATACTCAAAATCAAATGACTCGGACTCGGACTCGAGGGCAAAAAAACCTGATCGGGACATCCCTACTTATCGTTCCACTCTGGGTCTCCCCAGCCCCCATTAATCATCAAATTTGCACTTTTCATATCCCCTGGCTTAAAAGAGCCTTCTTTGGGGAAAGGATCCAATTGTATTTTTCCTTGAGTCCACCCCTCTAAATTTGATAAATAGGGTTCAGTCCAATATCCACAATTATTTTTAAACATCCAATTTTGGGGTGTCTCATCTTGTATTGGTCTTGATATCTTTTGACCCATCCTTCACCTAATTTGATTTTTTTTAATTTGCCACACCACACCAAAGGGGTCTCTTTATTATTCTTTAATTATAATTTTTCAGCCAATTTTATTAATTCGTCAACCGGAATATTCCAATCAACACTTTGTTTTTCCATCAGAGCGGATCTAAACGGATATCCATCAGAGCGGATCTGCACAGATCTTCCTCGCACGGAGGGATAACCAAAATATTTGCCAGGTAGCTGTGTGTAACAAAGTTCGTAGATGTTAGGAAGGAAGACGACAAGGGTCGGCTGTGACTACTGGCTGCTTTATTTGGAAAATCAACAAAAAGGTGTGCAAACAGGCACAAAACAATCGCCAACATAAACACGGGGAATTCACTCCGTCAGCTCCAGTCAGTCTGTGGGAGTGTGGCAGCCAGCTGTCCTTCTCTCTCTCACTCACTCCTGTTTCTCCTGGCGTTAAGTACTCTCTCCACGCCAATTACTGTAACAAGAGACAGGTGTTTGTTATTTGCGCTTAACCCGCTCATCCACCGCGCGTCTCCTGACGCTCTCCCCCGCTGCAGCGTTCGCTGAACCACGCCCCCCTTGCCACACTGTGCATTTAAACAGTACCCTTACAGACAAATCTTCCTGGACTAACTCTTAGAGCTGCTTCCAAGGATAACACTACCTATTATGGGATGAGTTCAATCATTCCTACCACCACAGGAAATTATTCATGAAGGATGACCTCTCAGTCCCCAGTCCCGTGTTTCTTGGGAATATCCTGGATGAGCCCCCAAACTGTTAGATCAAAATCTCAATAATAGGTACAATATTTGTAGTCTCAGTCATCAATTAAGAAACAGGCGCCTCAACCCCTGTGATGTGTGGCAGCAGCAGCGTGAGATCTCGGGAGAATGACCAAGCAGACACAGATCAGTGTACCACAGTGTGGTACAAAGCATTCTCAGATTTATTCAGGAAGAAGGGTCATATTTATAGACATAGGTCAAACAACAATCTCCAGGATAGCTTGAGCTTCCAATCATACAACTTAAGAATCAAACCTTACCATGTATGGCATTTCAAGAAATATAATAACAAATGAATAGAAATGTATGTGCGTAAATGTGTGTGTCTTCAACTTCTGGTTGTGTTTGAGAGTGTCGGTGTGTCCAAGGACTACTACTTCTTGTTTTGTCTAGGTAGGTACATGATGTGCACAATGGAAAAATCCCAAGACACAGAGAAAGTCAAAAAGTGAAGCCCAAGAAATAAGAAATTATTTAACAGAACGTAACCTCGGTTCCCTGAGTTCCCTGCGTAAAAGCTCTTTCCCCCATTACCTTATAACAGCCTCAACCACTTAAGTACAAAACTACTATAGGTCTGATTTTTAGGGAAGGGAACCGCCAAATTACATAGACCTAATCTAAACCAGGTATAAATCACATAGAACAGTCATGCAATGAAAATGTGTTTTTGCAATTTTATATAAGTAAACCAACCCACAAACAAACAAGAAAAAATATATAGACAATAAACCCAGCAATGGATATTGAAACAAAACAAACAATGAGCATGTGAAAAAAACAGACTGTATGATTGTAGGCAGGCTCAGCTTTAAATAGGTTTCACAGTCCTTGAAACCAGTAAAGATGGCAATTGTAGTCTTGAAACATAGAATACTCCACTCCACAATGAATAAATCCAACGTGCAGTCAATCCCAAAAAGAACAGTCAAATTTTCATAATCCTCGTGCAAGAGATCCAAAAGATCCACAAGGTGAAGTAAAGACATAGTTCATCTTTTGAACAAAAAAGGGAGTCTGTAGTCTACGTGTTTTAGCCATTAAATAAGCACATTTAGTTTCAAGTTTGTTAAGTTTTGTTTTGAAGAAAGATTTTCTTTAAAGTGAATTTCGTTTAGTATAAATTGTATCTTAATTTTAATACATTTTTCATCATCCAATTACCTGGATTTAATACATAAAAAGCAATATAGCAGACAATGTAATTATGACATGGAGGCGCCGGCGCGCCGCGGTCACACACCTTTTGAAACTGGTAACACACGCTGTCACCGAATTTACAAATGCACATCTTGCTTGTTGCTCACACACATATTATGTTGAAATAACAATATGTTGAAGTAACATTATTAATAATAATTCATCTTTAAGAATATTTGATTGAATGCTGAATGTTGAGCTTGTTCAATTTAATAAAATTAAAACTTTAATTATGATAATTAAAATAATTTAATATTTAATATTGAGTGGCCAATTTTTGCTCATTTATTAATAGTATTTATATAATTTATATAACTGCGCAGCTCCCCCCTGTAGCCTAAATGATCTAGCACAGCAGCACCTGCGTTAAAAAAAAAAAAAAAAAAAAAAAAAAAAAAATTTGGCGCCGCCCCTGGTTATAACGGCCCACATATTAAAAATGGTCGGGTTTAAATCGGGCTCGGGCTCATAATTACAGTTGACGTGTCAGGCCGGGCCGGGCTCGGACACAACGTGCTCGGGCTCGGGTAGGGTCGGGCTTGATTTGTTGGGCCCGATCTAAGCTCTACTGTGCTCTGAACAGGGTCGAGAGCACTTTAGGGACCCTAGCCATGCCTGGGCTTTAGAATGACCTTCGAGTCGTTGGGCCCAAACTCAAGGCATGCAGGGTTCATGGAGAGGGCCTGCAGGTTGCCAACACGTTTGACTGATGCTAGTGCACGTAGCAGAGCGGTTCTGAGCATAAAGGGCCGAAGGTCAGCTGATTGCAGCAGCTCAAAGGGGGGCCCTTTGAGCGCTCTGAGGACTGTGGAAAGGTCCTAAGTGGGAACAGTGAGAGAACATGGGGGGTTCGACCACCTAGAACCTCTCAGGAAACGCACAGTGAGGCTGTTTCAGCCCACTGAATGGCCAGCGATAGGAGCGTGGAATGCTGCAATGGCTGTTATGTACACCTTGAGCGTGAAAGGGGTGAGGCCCTTGTCCAGACACTCCTGGAGAAATGACAGTATCGGAGATACATCACACTCAACAGGGTCTTCGTTTCATGCAGAGCACCAGTCAATGAAGACTGACCACTTCTGGGCGTAGAGGCGTCTCGTAGATGGGGCTCTCACCTGAAAAATGGTATTTAGCACATCCCCGAGGAGGTTTAAAGGCTCCCATCGAGGGACCATAGGTGCAGTGCCCAGTTCTGGCTATGGATGCCAGATTGTCCTGTTCGCCTGAGAGAGGAGGTCCCTTCTCAGGGGGATCAGCCATGGGGCTTTCGTGGAAAGCCTGAATAGCTCCGAGGTGGGGCCACCAGGAGGAATCTGTGCTTGTCTTCCCTGACTCATCTGATGACCTGGGGGATCAGAGTGATCGGGGGAAAAGTGTAAAGAAGGAGGCTGGGCCAGTTGTGGGCCAGCGCATCTGTGTCCTTCAAAAAATATGTTGGGCAATGAGAGTTGTCTTCGGAGGTGAAGAGGTCGACCTCTGCCTTCCCGAAGATCTCCCAGATTCTGAGAACCGTCTGGGGGTGGAGCATCCAGTCCAAGGGGACATTGCTCCGAGATAGCATATATGCTCCCAGATTTGTTCTGCCTGGTATGTGCATCGCTTTGAGTGACCGCAGCCTGGGTAATGCCCATTCCAAGAGGTGCTTTGCCAGTGCGCAGAGGCGGCTGGACGAAAGGCCGCCTTGGTGATTTATGTAGGACACCACTGTCAACCTGTCCGATTGGACTAAGACGTGGCGCCCCTTCAGAATCGTGTGGAAGGAGTGAAGGGCTCGACATACTGCCAGCATCTCGAGGCAGTTGATGTGGAGATTGCTCTCCTCGTGTGACCACGAGCCGAAGGCTGGTCTACACTCACACAGAGTGCCCCAACCCCAGTTGGACACATCTGTCGAGAGCACCGTCCTTCTGGAAACCGCCTGTAGTGGTACCTCATGACTGGATAGCGTTCATCCAAGGTTTCAGGGCTGCTAAACAGGCCTGATTGACCCTGACACAAAAGCGGCCATGCCACCAAGCGTGAGTTGGGAACCGGAGTTTCAGCCAGTATTGCAGAGGCCACATCCACAGAAGGCCAAGCTGCAAAAACCGGGGAGGCGGAAGCCATCAGCCCTAGCATCCTCTGGAAAAACTTCAGAGGGAAACAGACTTTGTTCCTGACGGAAGCCACAAGCTGCTGAATTGCCAGGGCGCGCTCTGGCAAGACTACAGCCCTCATCCGGATTAAGTCGAAAACTGCACCCAGGAACGTAATATGTTGGCTGGGGAGCAGTGAGCTCTTGGCAAAGTTGACCCTGAGTCCTAGGCACTTGAAGTGGCTGAGGAGCACAGATCTGTGATGGTCTAGCTCGGTTCGTGACTGGGAAAGAATGAGGTAGTCATTGAGGTAATTCAGAACCCTTATTCCCATCTGTCTCAGAGGGACAGCCCGAAGGGAAGGACTGTATATTGGTAAGCCACACCCTTGAATGCAAATCTCAAGAATCGTCTGTGATGGGGGGCTATCTGGATGTGAATGTAAGCGTCTTTCAGATCCAGCGAGAAGAACCAGTCCTCGAGGCAAATCTGCGTGAGGATCTGCTTCAACGTTAACATCCTGAACTTCCATCTCATGAGGGAGAGGTTCAGGAGTCTGAGGTCTAAGATGGGTCTGAGACCACCATCTTTCTTGGGGACTAGGAAATAACGGCTGCAGAAACCCAATTCACTCTCTGAGGGGGGAACTATTTCTATAGCTCCCTTCCTAACAGAGTCATCAATTCGGCGCGAAGGATATGAACATCGTCCGATTTACCATAGTGGGAACCACTCCGCTGAAGTGCGAGGGTGCTCTGGCAAACTGCAGCGAGTAACCTAGATTTATTATCCCCAACATCCATCTTAACACTCCGGGGATGGCCTGCCTGCCAGCCACAGCCCGCGTGCAAGGGATTGGATTAGGTTGGTTGACAGACCGCAGTGTTGGGGCCTGTGCACTGATTCAGAGAGCTGCGAAATCCTTGCTTATATAGCCAGTCCCCCCACCTATTTTGGTGATCTTTGGCGCGCTGCATCACCATAGGCTCGCGCAGCTACGTTACTCCATCATTGGTTCAAAAAGTTTTCCAGTTTGAACCAATGGATGTGCAGTTACACTGCGCTATTGAAAAAAGGTTCAGCATCGAGGAAAAAGGAGCTTTTCCCCATACGCAGTACGAGTGAAGTATCGAAAGGGAACCTCTGTCATTCATTTAACTTTTTTTTTTTTTTTAAACTTTGGACGTTTAGAAAGAGAATCCAACTCTTTAACAGTGTAAACAAGTCAGAATGCATAAAAAAAGCATGTCTAAATGTCTAAAAATTTCACATATATTTTCTATAAAATGTAAATCTCTTGTAATCAACCATTAATGGCACACATACATGAGCTAATGTCACTACTGTGTCACTGCATCAGCGATTACACAGATACTGCCTTTAAATAGAGCAACAAGTGTTTCTCAAACCTGTCCTGGAAGACCCCCAGTCCTGCACACTATGTATGTCTCCTTCATCTAACACACCTGATTCAACTCATGAGCTCATTAGTAGAGACTGGATGTGTCAGATATAGGGAGACACACACATGTTCAGAGCTGGTGCTCCTCCAAGAGAGAAACACTGCTCTAGGTCTCAGCATCCACACTTAATGCAAACCTGTATGACATTATTTCTTTCATATGAAACTTGAATGAGAATTAACAGAGGTTTAGATGTTGATGTTTTATTGAAGATAATGAAGTTTGAATGCACAGTTATAGAGGTGAGTGTTTGCTTTAGTTGGGCTCTTGATTCTTTACTTTCAAAATATCAAAGCAGGACATGATTTTATGCAATAGTATTATAGTGCTACAAAATGAATATATTCAAATATCAGTGAATAAGGCCACTAGATGGTGATGATGGAATCATTATTAATAATTATCAGATTTATCTGATCACATTTGTTCTTGCAGTTTTTGTTATAACAAATGTGCTTCAGAAACACAGATAGAACAGCTGGAGAAAAACTTATGTTAAAAAGTCGAGTCAAGAGCCCATCAAAACAAACGCTCACCTCCATAATGGTGACTTTAAATGTTATTACTTTCAAAGCAAGGCAATTTTATTTGTATAACACATTTCATACACAATGGTAATTCAAAGTGCTTTACATAAAGAAGAATAATAAAAATAGAACATAAGGAATAGAAATAACAGTAAAAACAAATGGAAGAGCTAGGAAGTCTTAGGGAGTTTTGTGTTGTTGTTGTTGTTGTTCGTCAGAGTGGATCTAAACGGATCTATCCATCAGAGCGGATCTGAATGGATCTTGCCCACACAACAGGACTGCTACCTGTTAACACTCTGAGGTCTGAAGGTATCGCCGGCGATACCACCGTGGTTTTTTCTTATCAGTGTGAAAGAGACTCAAAATACTCCGTCAATGTTGCACATACAATTAAGAGTTATACACCATTTTAATCTGTGGAATATCTTCTTTCATTTGTGTACACTCAGAGTAAAAACAAAATGTTGTGCTCCTTGTAAAATAAAGAAAACTAACATGATGCGTGATCTCTCCTCTCCCTCTGAACGAACTCCAATCTGATAGTTCTTAGAAAATTAACTGTAACTTAGTGAATACTAATGACAAAAAAATTACACTTATGTCTAAAAAAACGTTAAGATGTCAGGTTTTAAAACATGTAAGTCAAATCGAAAACAAACCTTCTGTGTTTATGTAATCTGTATGAAAAAAGAGCCATGTCAGAAGTCTGTGATTCAGCTCATTATCCGCTAATGCGGCCACACCCACAGAGCCAGCGCTATTCAGACGCAAATTCAGAGGCAATACATGCATTCATCGTCTCAATCGTGTATTTATTATCTTCAAAAGTGTTTTGAATAGCCATATTTAGCGATCTCTTGCCTCTGTTAGTTCCTTGATTGTCACATGATATTCCTCTTCTTTTACTGAGGCATTTGTGGACAAAAGGGGCAGAGCGCCCTCCGGCTGCAAATGAATTAAAAACACAGCATCCAGCGCTCATAATGATGACAATAAATATAGAATAATAAATATTACTTCTGTATAGAAAATTGATATAAACATATGGGAATCCATCAATATTTCTCCAAATGTGTATGCTTTTAAGCATATTAAGAAATTATGGTCAATATAAGATTTTAAGAGTCAAAATGTGAAGCTTGAGTCTTAGATCTTTTTAATGATGTATAGTTTGTCAACTGCACATCAACATTTAGGCTCTATAATATAACAAATATAGTAGCCTATATGAAATGCCCTAGAGGTAGGAATGTTCAGACGCTTTGCATCACAGAAATACATTATATTTTAAAGTATATTAAAATAGAAAACCATTATTTGGTTAGAGACTTGAGACTTCTTTTAAAAACATTATAATGGCATTATAATGTGTTCAATCTTTTGACTGGTAGTGTAATTTAACATAGGCCTATACACAATTTTCTTCATATCATGTGCAATAATACGTGCATGCATGAGATCACAAAAATCATGTTTTTTTTTGTCCTGAGTGGACTTTAATCCTGTTATTAGCATGATCACAGAGGGTTTTTTCACAGCCTACCTGACTGAAAGGCCTCATTAATATGCAAGTCATTTCAGGTCATTATTATTCAATTCTTTTGTCTTCTCAGGTGAGAATCACCCATTATACATGAGGATTCCCGCCTCCTCGCATACTGTGTTTCTTGACCAAAAGTGTCTTAGAAAATTTAAATCTCTCTATTGTTTTATATGAAGGAGTAGGAAGGATAATTTTTACTTCATTCTGAAGCAAAAACTCTAGTCTACAACCTCCAATACCTAGAAGTCTTATGAACACAGTTTTAATATACTTTTTTTGGCCTTATTTCAGTGACTTAAGTTTTTTGTTTTTTCAATAACCACGCATAAACGTTATTCCTTCAAAAACACAAACATGTACATACATGTTCCTCACATATTATTATAGCCTAGTTTGTGCTGAATACAGTGTAATGACACTTTTTCCATTAATATGTTTATGAACAACTGAAAAAAGCACAAATGTCAGGGCATGTCAAAACTTCTCCATGGCCCCAAAAATCCTCAGACCCCTGAGGGTTAAGGCACTTCAAAACGATAAACAAAGTTTCAATCTCCCCTTTTGCCAAGACACCTCAAACTGCACCACATATCTTATCTATGCAACGCAGTTTAAATTTCCCCTTTGGAAAGTGTCCTGACTGAAATCCAGAGATATCTTAACCATCTACTACAGCTCAAATTTCCCCATGGTTTGTCCCCTTATTCAAACAAGTCTTTGTTTAACTGAAGGAAGTTTAGGCACATCCAATTTTTAATTTCATCAATGCACTGGCACAGGGAGTCAATGGGGCTGTAGTCGTTAGGTGATAGGGCTAGGTAAATCTGCCCTTCAATAAAACATCAAAATCTAAACCTCTGTTAATTCTTAATAAGAAGCTTTAAATGAAAAGAAATAAAGTCATACTGGTTTGTAATAAGTGAAGATGCTGAGATCTAGAGATCTGTTAGTGTTTAATGTTCTGTTTCTGTTCTCTGAGTTTTGTGAGGTTACCATTGTGCTGGAGAGTAGAGCCTGTGCTTCAGTCAAGGCAGTAACTGTTGCAGTGCAGTGATACAGTAGTGACATTAGCTCATGCGCTGTTGTTAGCTAATGATTAACTGCAAGAGATTTGCATTCACAGAAATGATTTATCCAGAAAAGACCTGTATAAAGTTGTTTTGTTTTTTGTAAAATGTATTATTAACATACATATTATCATTAATTTTACAATCTGAAAGAAAAAAGGAAGAGAAGGACAGAAAAAACATACATTATATGGTCATTCTTTTACATAGTCTAAAATGTTGGGAAAAAAAAAAAAAAAACATTGCCATGCATCAATGGTACTAGGTGTAGCCTAGTTAATTCATGCTGTTGTACATTCAGAAGTCATTATTTTATGTGAATCCAATATGTTTCTGCACGCATGTGCAGAGTAAACCAGTTTTGTATTATTGTCTTTTTGCAGCTGTAAATCCAGCAATCAACATTCTCTTCTTTAATGAAATCATACAGGAGTTAGAATCATCATTGAGAAGACATAAACCTGGATTAGACATCTAATCAATTTGTAGTAAAAGGACAAAACAGAATTTACATGAGTGTAAACATCAAATTTCCAAATAAAATATGGTTCCCTAAATGTTCAGAGAACATCCTGAATCCGCCAAATAACGTCCCCCAATCCTTAAAATAATTCCACATCATGTCCATCTCAGAACGTTCTGGGAACTTTACCAGGTAACGCCCATGACACCAGTGGGGACGATCTGAGAACATTCTGGGAACATACATTTTTTAGTGGGGTAATGCTATAAAGTACATGGACAAAAGTATGTGGGCTTTCTTGAAATGAATGAGTTTGACTCTTTCAGTCACACACAATACACAGAGTGAGGTTAATAAAAAAATGATTTACTGACTCTTTTAAATGCATGAAGTACAAATCTTAACCTCACTGAACACATTTGAGATTAATTGAATCAGACTCAGTGCGAGTGAATCGATCATGAAAATCTTCAAAGTTCCAGTGTAAAAGTTTCAACTCAGAGTTTTCCTTGACACAAGATTTTCAGTGATAAACTGAATAAACTGATAAACTATGATTTAATATAACATTTCACCTATAGATCCTCCAGAGAAACCAGTGATCTCCATCAGTCCATCTGGTGAAATAGTGTCAGGAGATTCAGTGACTCTGATCTGCAGCAGTGATTCAAACCCTCCTGCAGAAATCAGCTGGTTTAAAGGAGGAATGTTTGTAGGATCTGGAAGAATCTACAGCAACTCAAAGATCAGCTCTGATGACAGTGGAGAATACAAGTGCAGATCCATCAATAGACATGGAGAGAAATACTCTGATACTCTGACTTTAAATGTCATGTGTGAGTTAATGATCATCTGCACATTGTTTAAAATTTTCAAATTCATATTTTTCTAATATTTATTGTGAATGTTCATTTTTCTCTTTTTTAGATCCACCCAGGAGTGTCTCAGTGTCCATCAGTCCATCTGGTGAAATAGTGTCAGGAGATTCAGTGACTCTGATCTGCAGCAGTGATTCAAACCCTCCTGCAGAAATCAGCTGGTTTAAAGGAGGAACGTTTGTAGGATCTGGAAGAATCTACAACATCTTAAAGATCAGCTCTGATGACAGTGGAAAATACAAGTGCAGATCCATCAATAGACATGGAGAGAAATACTCTGATGCTGTGACTTTAAATGTCATGTGTGAGTTAATGATGGTTCAGTAACTTTGACATTAAATCCTCTAAACAGTCTGTGATGTCTAATTTATTTAAATACATTAAATATCTAAATATTGTCTGTGATGGCAGCTTTAATGTGATTGTTAATAACATCTATGTTTTCAGATCCACCAAAGAGTGTCTCAGTGTCCATCAGTCCATCTGGTGAAATAGTGTCAGGAGATTCAGTGACTCTGATCTGCAGCAGTGATTCAAACCCTCCTGCAGAAATCAGATGGGTTAAAGGAAGAACGTTTGTAGGATCTGGAAGAATCTATAGCATCTCAAAGATCAGATCTGATGACAGTGGAGAATACAAGTGCAGATCCAGAAATAAACATGGAGAGAAATACTCTGATGCTGTGACTTTAAACGTCATGTGTGAGTTAATGATCATCTTCACATTGTTTAAAATTTTCAAATTCATATTTTTTCTAATATTTATTGTGAATGTTCATTTTTCTCTTTTTTTAGATCCACCAAAGAGTGTCTCAGTGTCCATCAGTCCATCTGGTGAAATAGTGTCAGGAGATTCAGTGACTCTGATCTGCAGCAGTGATTCAAACCCTCCTGCAGAAATCAGATGGGTTAAAGGAAGAAAGTTTGTAGGATCTGGAAGAATCTACAGCATCTCAAAGATCAAATCTGATGACAGTGGAGAATACAAGTGCAGATCCAGAAATAAACATGGAGAGAAATACTCTGATGCTGTGACTTTAAACGTCATGTGTGAGTTAATGATGGTTCAGTAACTTTGACATTAAATCCTCTAAACAGTCTGTGATGTCTAATTTATTTAAATACATTAAATATCTAAATATTGTCTGTGATGGCAGCTTTACTGTGATTGTTAATAACATCTATGTTTTCAGATCCTCCAAAGAGTGTCTCAGTGTCCATCAGTCCATCTGGTGAAATAGTGTCAGGAGATTCAGTGACTCTGATCTGCAGCAGTGATTCAAACCCTCCTGCAAAACTCTACTGGTATAAAGGAGGAACGTTTGTAGGATCTGGAAGAATCTACAGCATCTCAAAGATCAGCTCTGATGACAGTGGAGAATACAAGTGCAGATCCATCAATGAACATGGAGAGAAATACTCTGATACTCTGACTTTAAATGTCATGTGTGAGTTAATGATCATCTGCACATTGTTTAAAATTTTCAAATTCATATTTTTTCTAATATTTATTGTGAATGTTCATTTTTCTCTTTTTTAGATCCACCAAAGAGTGTCTCAGTGTCCATCAGTCCATCTGGTGAAATAGTGTCAGGAGATTCAGTGACTCTGATCTGCAGCAGTGATTCAAACCCTCCTGCAGAAATCAGATGGGTTAAAGGAAGAAAGTTTGTAGGATCTGGAAGAATCTACAGCATCTCAAAGATCAGATCTGATGACAGTGTAGAATACAAGTGCAGATCCAGAAATAAACATGGAGAGAAATACTCTGATGCTGTGACTTTAAACGTCATGTGTGAGTTAATGATGGTTCAGTAACTTTGACATTAAATCCTCTAAACAGTCTGTGATGTCTAATTTATTTAAATACATTAAATATCTAAATATTTCTGTGATGGCAGCTTTATTGTGATTGTTAATAACATCTATGTTTTTAGATCCTCCAAAGAGTGTCTCAGTGTCCATCAGTCCATCTGGTGAAATAGTGTCAGGAGATTCAGTGACTCTGAACTGCAGCAGTGATTCAAACCCTCCTGCAAAACTCTACTGGTATAAAGGAGGAATCTTTGTAGGATCTGGAAGAATCTACAACATCTCAAAGATCAGCTCTGATGACAGTGGAGAATACAAGTGCAGATCCATCAATGAACATGGAGAGAAATACTCTGATCCTGTGACTTTAAATGTCATGTGTGAGTTAATGATTGTTCAGTAACTGTGACATTTAATCCTCTAAACAGTCTGTGGTGTCTAATTTATTGTGATTGTTAAAGGTGAAGTATGTAAGATTTTTTATGTAAAAAAATACATTCTCTTAACCCAGATTATTGGTCATTGACTATTATAACTAAGCAGTGTTGGGCACGTTACTTTAAAAAAGTAATTAGTTATAGTTACTAGTTACTTCTCACAAATAGTAACGGAGTTAGTAACTGAGTTACATCATTAGAAAAGTAACTAATTACCAGGGAAAGTAACTATTGCGTTACTTCAAAAAAATGACAAATAACTTGCATGCCCCCAATATTAAATATAAGTCTAAGAGTAAATTATTCTTGATCCGACTTGTGACTCATGATCCGCTCTTGCTTATGAAATTTCTCTGTACTGTACAATACGTGTTTGTAGCCATTAAAGAAAATAAAGTTTCAAATATATGTTTAAATAGTCCTAAGTTATGTTTTAAATTCATCTATTTGATTATGAGAAGTGAACAGCATGAGTAAGATGCATCATAAGATGCGCAATATATCGGGAGTCATGGAGTGGGTCAGACATGATTTTGACCACTTCATTAAGTTTTGTTTTGCAGAAAGCCTTTCTTTAAAGTATATTTCGTTTTGTAAAAATTGTATCTTGATTTTAATGTTTCATCAACCAATTGCCTGGATTTAATAAATAAGAAGCAAATATAGCAGACAATATAATCATGGCGGGCGCGATCACTGACGCGTAAACTGGAGCGCGACTTATAGGCTAAATGAACCGAAACTCAGCGTATAGGCTGCTTGCCTCAGAGACATGAGAAATATCTCTATAGAAAGCATGGAATATCTAAAAACGAAAAGAAATAGGCTACTCTGATTACGTAGCCTAATCCGAATGAAATGTGCATTTTCTCTCTAAGCATGTCCAGTATGCGGAGATGATGAGAGTCAGCAATATCAACTTCATCTTCGCAGCCGACACTGATTCAGAAAACAGTACTTTATTAATAAACAATTAAAATGTCTCCTTGCTGTTTTGATCCCATTCATAATAATTTTTTTTCCCGGTTCTTTGTGGCAAGCTTTATGTGTGCGCTATAGCCTATATTACGATCATTATTATGGTTTATTCAACAGATTGGAGTTGCTGTTTATAGCAGTAGATAGGACCTTCGAACCAGAAAGACAAAGCTTACATTTGACTAAAAGGTTTTTGCCTTTATGCTCAACTAAAGTGCAATAATGAGCATATTTCCACTTTGAGAAACTCGTCTTGTTCTCGCCTTGACTCGCCATGACTGCCACACATACTTGAATAAACGGAAACACGCCCACAGTGCGTCTTCGTGTTTACAGTGATTGGCAACCACCAATCCTACAATGCGTCGCTGCTGTAAACAGGTTAGGCTGTAGGCTACACTTCAGCCAAAATTAATTAATTTAAAAAAGTAACGTACAACGCACTATATGGTAACAGTAACGGAGTTAATTTATTTAAAAATGAATGCGTTACAGTATTAGTTACTGTCAAAAGTAACTGCGTTACAGTAACGCGTTACTGCCCAACACTGATTATAAGTATGCCATTCATGGGTTTATGTTTCCCAAAATTGTAAAAGCTGAGCCTCCCAGGCACCATGAAATCATTGAAAGCGGTCTGCTCAGATCCGTCAATCTCTGACGGATCAGATGCTGTAACTGTCACAGGTGAAGCTTTTATTAACACACTCCTGTATCTTCACATCATTCATCAGTTTTGAGAGTTAATCATGATGATCTTCCTCTTTCAGTTCATCATGGTGATGGTATTAATGTGATTGTGATCACAGCGTCATCTGGAGGATTATTCATCATCATCATCATCATCATCATCATATTTATAATGTAAATAAAATAATATAGTATACATATTCTCTACTTTCAAACTAATGCAATTGGATATTTGATTATTAATTATATATATGAAATTACTTTGTTTCCTATTTTGACAGTCAGGGGAAAATGAAGAGGAAAATATCTGCACTACATGAGTATGAGGTGAGGTGAACAAAAAACACAGATTGAAATCAATTAAAGAATAAAATTAGGTTTTTATAATAAATCAATAATAGAATAAAATTAGATTTTAAGTGCAAGAGTAGTAAACTAAGTACACAACTAATTTACAGCTATTTTCATTTTGTACTACAGTTATACTACAAATAAACTGTAACGAAGCTGGACTCAGGCAGGGATCCAAATGCAAAGCTTTTATCAAAAGTGAGCGTGGTCGTACAGGCAGGGTCAAAACAGGAACAAACAGGAACAGTAAAGGATAGGCAGAGTCGTAGTCAGGATACAGGCTAAGATCAGGACAGGCAGATATCACTCAAAGGCCGGTATACAAAGCACAGGTCAGGGGTAGGCAGCACTGGATCGTAAACAGGTAACAGGCAGGAACGGTAACAGACTGACAGACAGCATATTAGTACGCTCAGAATTGTATCACAGGGAAAACAAGACTTCGCAATCAGGTGGTGTGTGTGTGAGTCATTTATAGTCCAGGTGGTGGCTAAGCTGTATGTGGCAACAGGTGATTGGTGTAGAGTGAACATGTGACTGGCAGGAAGGGTTGTGGGAAATGTGGTCCGGGAACTGACAGGAACAGATGGAGATCTGACACATCATGACATAACGTCCTCCCTTCCGGAAGGCGCGTCCTCGCGACGTAGATGGCATAGATGGTGTAGATGGGGAGGGGGGGTGGGTGCATTGGAGACTTGCATGCAGACAGGAGCGGGGTCCCCAATGCAGATCCAGGAACTTGGGCAGCCACGGAGGGTCAGATGGCTTGGGCGGCCATGGCGGAACAAAGTCTGTAGACGACCACAGTGGGTCAGAGTCCATTAATGGCCATAACAGTTCGTAGTCCGTTAATGGCAGTGGTCGTGTAGGATCCCCACCTGTAGGCTCCCCACCCCTAAACTCCCCACCCTCAGGTCTATGGCCCCCCCAAAAAAAGTTCTTGGAGAATGTGGCGTGTTCGTGGACAAGGAGCTTGGGTGGTGCTGGCAGGGCAAGACGCTTGGGTGGTGCCGGTAGAGGTGGCAACTTGGATGATGCCGGCAGGGCAAGCAGCTTAGGTGATGCCGGCAGGGCAAGACGCTTGGGCGGAGCAAGAAAGACCTCTGGAGTGGTCTCCGGGCCCACAGCGGGCTCTGGGAAGGCCTCCGAGCCCTGAAGGAAGAAAGAAGCCTTCTTCCTCCTCTTCCTCCTCTTACGTGGATGAGGCGGTGGCTCTGTGTTCACCTCCTCTGTGGACGATGCAGCGGGCGCATGGGCTGGAGCGGGCTCTGGAGCGGACCCACTGGCTGGAGCGGACTCACTGGCTGGAGCGGGCTATATGTTTACAGACACCAAAGGGGCAGCCATCTTGTCCATCGCATCCAGAGAGCCTGAGTGCATAGCAACCGGCAAGCTTGAGTGCGCGGCAGCCGGCGAACTTGAGTGCGCGGCAGCCGGCGAACTTGAGTGCGTTGCAACCGGCGAACTTGAGTGTGAAGCGGGCGGCGGAGGCTTAGGAATGCCAGCCGCTCGTGTTGACATCAGCGATGGATCAGCCACACTGGAACGAAATCCTCTCCGCTCCCGGACAGATCCAGAGACGTGACGTGATTCTGGGCGATCAGCAGGGACGTGACGTGACTCAGGAAGTTTAACTTGGACTTGGCTTGGCTCACAAAGATCAACGGTGGCTTGACTTGGCTCATGAAGATCAACTGTGACTTGCCTTGGCTCTGGAAGATCAGCGCTGACTTGACTTGGTGTTGTTATGATGGTAGCCGCCATCTTGTAAATGTCCTTTGGCGCGGCGGCCATTACGTGATTCAGCGAAGTGTCGCATTTCTCTGCGACACCCACAGTAAACGCAGAGCCAACAGACAATAACGCATAATCCAGAAAGCAAGTAAGTGATGAACGCAGTCCCTCTTGTCTAAGTTTATTCTGAAGGGGTTGATTAATGCCATCACATAAAAAGTCTATCAGTGCACAGTCAGGCCAGTCTGCATAATAGGCAATATCCAGAAACTTCTGAATGTGGTCCTCCAGAGTACAATTACCTTGACGAAGGCGGATGAGACGTATAGCTGGGTCCATGCTGATGCTGGAAATGCTCATAGAAGCTGCTGGATCTAGGTTTGGCGAAGTCTTCTGTAATGAAGCTGGATTCAGGCAGGGATCCAAATGCAAAGCTTTTATTAAAAGTGAGCATGGTCGTACAGGCAGGGTCAAAACAGGAACAAACAGGAACAGCAAAGGACAGGCAGAGTCGTAGTCAGGATACAGGCTAAGATCAGGACATGCAGATATCACTCACAGGCCGGTATACAAAGCACAGGTCAGGGGTAGGCAGCACAGGATCGTAAACAGGTAACAGGCAGGTTAGGTGGCTCGGGCAGCCACGGCAGGTCAGATGGCTTGGGCAGCCATAACAGGTCAGGTGGCTTGGGCAGCCACGGCAGGTCAGATGGCTTGGGCGGCCATGGCGGAACAAAGTCTGTAGACGACCACAGCGGGTCAGAGTCCATTAATGGCCATAACAGTTCGTAGTCTATTAATGGCAGTGGTCGTGTAGGATCCCCACCTGTAGGCTCCCCACCCCTAAACTCCCCACCCTCAGGTCTATGCCCCCCCCCCAAAAAAAAAACGTTCTTGGAGAATCAAACAGGAACAGCAAAGGACAGGCAGAGTCATAGTCAGGATACCGGCTAAGATCAGGACAGGCAGATATCACTCACAGGTCGGTATACAAAGCACAGGTCGGGGTAGGCAGCACAGGATCATAAACAGGTAACATGCAGGAACGGTAACAGACTGACAGACAGCATATTAGTACGCTCAGAATTGTATCACAGGGAAAACAAGACTTCGCAATCAGGTGGTGTGTGTGTGAGACATTTATAGTCCAGGTAGTGTGTTAAGCTGTATGTGGCAACAGGTGATTGGTGTAGAGTGAACATGTGACTGGCAGGGAGGGTTGTGGGAAATGTGGTCCGGGAACTGACAGGAACAGATGGAGATCATGACATGAACAAATAGGTTTACTGATAGTTTAAATACTTGTAGCACATTTTTTTTTTTTAGTTAATAAAAGTACACTTTAAAGTATACTCAGTAGTTATATACTGCAAGTATACTTGCACGTTTTCTTTATGTGAACCTAACACCATACTTATATGTAGGTATTAATTTCTATACTTGAAATATACCTTTAACTGTACTTGAACTCTTTCCTCGCCAGCTTTTTTTTTTTTTTTTTAAGTTGCCAGTCAGCATCAGCATTTTTGATCATTTTCACAAACTTTCATGGCCCCCAGAATATTTTGATGTATGAATATCTGAACATAGTATAACAGTATAACAGTCAAAACATGGGTTACCGAAAAATTTTAAAATGGCGAGGAAGCGTTGTTTCATAAACAGTGGAAAAAAGTTAGGTAGATTTGAAGTAAATTCCTATGTACACTACCAGTGGACTACACAAAAATTCAGAATTAGGAACATATCTGTTTTCTTTATAAATCTGTATTTTCAAACAATGTAAGTTTATAAGACAGTATGTAAAACTATATGAAAAAAGTATATACATGGCATGAAACTCTAAATGGTGCATGCTGACAGTAGGTTTAACGCATTTGGAAATGATCATGACATTATCTACATAGCATGATAGCATGATTATCTACATAGCTGGTTGGTTGTTGTTGCCTCAGCATCAAATGAGCTGCAGCTCAACATTCAAACATATTCCAGTATGATGCTGGTAGTAATGTGCAGCATGCTTTCAGAAATCCTCCACCTTCCCCAGCTCCACTTGTATAGATCTGCTACTGGGATAATTCATGTATGTTACATGTGCAGCATCAGTCTTACATGCTCACAGCAATGTCTGTTAATGTATTGGCTGTGGCATAATTCTGTACTTGCTCTGCAGCAGCAGTGTAGCAAATCTATTCCACCAAGACCAAATACATTAACATTGCCATATCCATAAACATGCCAATCTCTTTTACCATACCAATCTCCCGAGTTGTCATGACAGAAATAAGGCTACTCAATCAAAATTACACACAACTACAAGCCAAGTATGCTTAGGCCTAGTCCACACGTACACAGGTATTTTTATAAATTGAGTTGTTCCTCCATTTAAAAAAATAAATAAATAAATAAATAAATCTTGTCTACACAAGCACACTTAAAAAAAAAAAAAAAAAACCTCCATCGACATGAATAGCAGCACACACTCTGACATCACAAGCCAAATTCTCTGGTTTCACCAGCCACATGACAACACTGCAACCGTCCCAGTTATTCTAGCACAGTATTAATGGGTCAAGTGTTGTTTAGTGATAGTCAAGTATATTTTACTTAAGTTAAGTGTAATTTTAATTATATTTCTGAGTACATACTTTCTAATTTTAGTTTAAAGGTAGTATACTAAGAAGTATAACAATATACACAGATTATGGATTTGTGTGCTCAGATTTGTAAACTGCCATTTTTTTTTTTTTTATTCTTAACAGCATGCTTAAATTCTAGGCTATAATTTGGGGATGGGGTGAAATGGACAATAATTTATTAAGAATTGTAAGCAGCTGTCTTGTATCAGGCGAGATTGGGCAAAAATTAGGCAATTAGTATCCTCAATTCTCAAACAAATAACATGTGTAATTAAAAGAAAAGGGTGATGTGACAAAGTGGTAAACATGCCTCTGCCCCCACTTTTTTGGAGTGTGATGCAGCCATCAGAATCAAAATATCTTTATATTTACAAAATAAAATTGAGTTGGTCAGTGAAGACTTTGAAAATCTTTTCTTTTGTAAGTTAAAAAAGGTTCAAAGTGAATTAACAAAACACAGATTCTTGATTTTATTGCATTTTACAACATTTTCTTGATTTGGGTTTGTTCTGGTTCTTGAATTTGATTGGCTGAAAGCCTTTTCCAGCCATGTGATATTCTACTAAAATTACATGGTAACCATTTCACAATTTGTATTACTCCACTTGTTTCTGCCAAATCTATACCAGTAGCATTTCTCACAGCAGCCGTCAATGGTGGATGAACAAACCTACTACAGTTTTACAAATACTACTGTTACAGTGGTGGTCAGAATTATTGGCACCCTTGGTAATTATTATCAAAGATGACTGTAAAAATAAATCTGCATTGTTTATCCTTTTGATCTTTAATTCATAAAATTAGCAAAAGTCTAACCTTTCAATGAAGAAAAAGAATTGAAGGTGGGGGAAAAGTCACATTATGAAATAAATGTTTATATCCAAAACACGTTGGCCACAATTATTGGCACCCTTTTATTCAATAGTTTTTGCAACCTCCTTTTGCCAAGAAAACAGTTCTGATTCATCTTCTATAATGCCTGATGAGTTTGGAGAACACCTGCCAAGAGATCAGAGACCATTCCTTCATGCAGAATCTCTCCAGATCCTTCAGATTCCAGCTCCATGTTGGTGCTTCTTCTCTTCACTCCACTCATTTTCTTTAGGGTTCAGGTCAGGGAACTGGGAAGACCATGGCAGAAGCTTCATTTTGTGCTCAGTGACACATTTTTGTGCCATTATTGGATTTCTAGCAGAAGCAGTCAGGTTTTGATTTTTTATCTGCTGATATTTGGTAGAATCCATGATACCATATATCTGAACAAGATATCCAGGACTTCCAGCAGAAAAATAGGCCCACAACATTAAAGATCCAGCAGTATATTTAACTGTGGGCATGGGGAACTATTATATTTATTATATTATTATTTATTATATTATTTATTATATTTATCCATGTGTGGTGTATCCATCTGGTGGGTTTGCTGCCAAAAAGCTTTTTTTTTTAGTTTCATCTGACCATAGAAGCTGGTCCCTTTTGAAGTTCCAGTCTTGTCTGAAAACTGAATATGCTGGAGATTGTTTCTGGATGAGAGCAGAGGATTTTTCTTGAAAACCTCACGAACAACTTGTGGGGATGTAGGTGCTGTTTGATATTTTTGTTTTTTTACGCTTTCTGAGACTCAATAACTAATCTCTGCAATTCTCCAACTGTGATCCTTGGAGAGTCTTTGTCCACTCAAACTTTCCTCCTCACCGCGCATTAGGACGATTTAGACACACGTCCTCTTCCAGGCAGATTTGTAACATGTTTAGTTGATTGGAACTTCTTAATTTTTGCCCTGATGGTGGAAATGGGGATTTTCAATGCTTTAGCTATTTTCTTACAGCCACTTTCTATTTTGTGAAGCTCAACAGTCTTTTGCTGCACATCAGAACTATATTCTTTGGTTTTTCTCATTGTGATGAATGATTATGGGAATTTGGCCGTTGTGTTTCCTCATGTTTATGCTCCTGTGGAACAGGAAGTCATGGCTGGACAATTTCATGTTTATGATCACCCTGGTGTGCTAAAAAATGTAAATATGAATGGGAATATACTTCAGAGATATTTTACTCATACAAAATTCTAGGGGTGCCAATAATTGTGGCCAACATGTTTTGGATATAAACATTTATTTCATAATGTGATTTCCCCCCCACTTTCAATTCTTTTCCTTCAATGAAAGGTTAGACTTTTGCTAATTTTATGAATTAAAGATCAAAAGGATAAACAATTCAGATTTATTTTTACAGTCATCTTTGATCATATTTACCAAGGGTGCCAATAATTCTGACCACCACTGTAGTGCTGTGATGAGAAATCCTCTTAACTCGGCCTACAACCTCATGCCTGTGGCCTAATCACAGCCATCTGATATAGAGCCATGTCACATTACGCTGAGTGTGATATTGCTCCTATATCTTTCTCTGTGTTTCACTGTAGAACAATAATCCCAGTGCAAACATATATACAGCTCTTGAACTCAGGTCCAGATCTTCTGGCCTCTACAACACACACAACTGTAAGTGAAATCTCAAAAACTACACATGCAGAAGAGTTTGTACACTCAAAATCACGAAATAAATAATCAATGTGTCTTTCACATAGACTGTCCATCCCAGACCTGCTGATCACCAGTCGGCTCTTATGAGAATCAATCAGTGAGTGGGAGATCCTCAGGCCTTCTCAATATCATCAGTAAAGAAGAAAATATCCTCACCACTAATCAATAGATAATGAACATCACTTTCATTCAGTTACACACTTGACTAGAAGAGTAATTTTTGTGGATCCAAAATGGCCAATATTCATATTTATGCATTTTAATTCATATTTCATGTTAATCATTTATGGCTTATGATTTATTAATGTTCCTTTTGATTTCATATATTCATGTACTCCTATATCTATTAATCCTCATCATATTTTCAAGTATTTACTCTTTATTGTACCCTTTATGGTTATTCTTCTTTTATCTTTAAGAGTATGTATGCTTGTTATATTCAATTGTTCTTCAAAGTGTTCCAGTGTCACAGGTCATGTTGACACGTTTGTGGTTAGATACTGGACGCCTGCCAAGTACTGCAGAAGCGATGATGTTTTCAGAATTAGTTGCTAATTTCATCTTGTACCTTTATATCAAAATATGTCTGTTATAATTTCTTCAGACATGTGATAATGCAAGATCTGCAAAATTCCCTAAAGGGTGTCAAAACAACCCCTATATCTATTTTCATCTATTTTTGACATCTGACCAGTCTATGGCATAATGGATAAGTCCATTTGAACTTTTCTTATTAGACCAAAACATAAGTTTGAGTGGGATGTAAGTTTTCCTATGCTTATGGTATAAAACGGACTGGGTCTTTGATAGTTTAGCTTTCCTTTGCTTTTCTTTACTTTTTCTTTGCTCTTTTTACTTCTCGCATCTCTTCTGCATCTTCTGCTTCTTCTCTTCTATCTCTCATTTCATTATGCAAAATTTTGTTCCTTCTTTCTCTATATTCTAATCTTCATCTATTAGATAAAATACATTGGGATTTATTATTAACTGTTAATTACTTAATTAATTTGTTTGTCTTTATAATTTTTAATTAATAAATTTGTTATTCCTTATTCAAATTTGTTCTCTGACATAATCATTTCTGGACTGTCTGGATCTCAAGTTTTTGCATCAAATTTCACCAAAAGTAAAAAAAATTGTAATGTTGTGTAAACATGTTTCTGTTGTCTTATTTCTGTTGCACGCAGTAAGACTCCACGGTAAAACGAAGCACAAGTTAAACTTTACTTATTTTTTGTCACGTTGCTGGACACGCCAACATCATAACTCCCAATGAAAATGAGCGACTTGTTTTACCGATTTTTGGCATAAAAACGTTCTCCAAATATTAATTTTGGTTCTGCGAAAGTAAAAATGTCCAGTTCCCTTTCGAGGGAACTCGCGCTGCGTCGCCATGGCAATGCTTTGGGGATCCCTTCAGCATAATTGCTCCTGAAGACGTATACAACTAGTCCAATCATGATTGGTGCAACGTCATCCCGTGATGTATGCCAGCAGAACGCGGAAGCTATAAAAGAGTGGTCAAACACAGCTGTTTCTCATCTTTAGCAAGCGTTCTGTGTCTCCTGTCTGTCTAATTTGGTGTTGTTTGTCCCGTAGAAAAAGCAAGCATGCACATATATATATATATATATATATATATATATATATAAGAAATGGCGAGTGAATGCAGCAAACAAAACTTTAGACCATGCATTCCTCCCTGCCAGCATTTTATAACGGAGGGAGATGCACAAGAGTTTTTGCTGGCCTTGTTTTCTGAAAGCGGCCAGTTCGGCGTTCCCCGTGGCTCAGGTCCCGTGGCTGCTGAGGCAGCTCGGCGTCTGCAGTCATGGGGTTTTCACAGATGGACCTGGGGCGGGGGTTGAGACGGCTGCGGCCCCTTCTCAGTACTCAACCACTAAGCCCAGTGCTCAATACCGGGATCCGGAAGCTTCTTACGGCCCGTGCGAGCCGTTTCTGCTGAGTCCATCTGCCTCTGAGGAGGTCGATGTTCTCAGTATTGACTGTGAGATGAGTGATTTGGGTGACTCGCCAGCCCAATCACCACAGTATGACGAGCTTGTGGAGGTTGTTTCTCGGGCCATGGCGAAATTAAATATCGATTGGCCGGCCGAGAGACAGGAGGAGTGCAGTAAAAGCAAGTTGGATAAGCACTTCCTCCAGTCAGCACAGCAACCTCCATGTCGGGGCTTGCTGTTCTTCTAGGATCTCCACACTGAGGTGGCGAGATCATGGAATAAGCCATATTCTTCTAGGCTTTCGAGCCCCACCGTTCATCATTATTCCTCTCTGGTGGGGCTCAAACAGAACGGTTATGGGACGATGCCCAGGGTTGAAGAAACCCTGGCTGCGTATTTGTCACCTGACGCTGCGTCATCCCTAAAAGCTCCGACACTGCCCATCAAACCATGCTGAACTACATCATCGTTGGTGGGCAAGGTGTATATGGCAGCAGGTCAGGCCGGTGCCTGTTTACACACCATGGCAATTTTACAAGCCTCAGCAGGTCGGCCTGATAGGCTTGTATATTAAAGAGCTTTGTCGGGCCTCGGGCATTAAGGTGAGGGATAGAACTTTTCTCTTGATGCCCCGCTATCATCATCTGGTCTCTTCGGCAATGCCATTTCGAGAGAGAAATATATGTGATATATGAGAGATTTCAGGAGTCAAAAAAACAGGTGGCAGCATTTCAGAGGTTCATCCTGCTGAAATCCAAATCCCAGGGGGCTGCAGCCAAGGAGCAGCCCCGCCCATATACGGCAATCTCCTCATACCGGCAGGCACAGAAAGAGAGTGTTGCCTCTCGAGCACCCCCTCCAAAACCTAAGGCGCACAACCATTCTCAACCAAAGCCCCAAAGGGAGAGGACGGATCTGAGGAACGTCATTCTCTCCAGACGGGCTTCAGGAAAGAGGTCCTGATGATCATGTCAGGCCTTTGAGGGCACCCCCTCCAGGGCAGGAGTTCATTACTGCTGCTCCTCCGTCGAGCCCTCAGGAAATCGATTTGTTAACCCCGCTGCCATCGGTGCTTCGGGGCACAACGACTTTCAACAAACACAAAACTCAGTGTTCTTGTGACTCTGGGGGGTTCGCTCTCAGTAGAGAGGCCTGTAGAAAAATTAAATTGGTTGAACCCTGCCACAGATGCACTTCAGGGCACCAAACCTGCTCCACTGAATGTGGCTGGGGCTGGCCCCAAGAGGCTGGTACCCTTAGTGAATTTCCTTTCAGCATGGGAAAATGTTATCTTTTATAGCTTCCACATTCTGCCGGCATACGTCACAGGATGACATTGCACCAATTACGATTGGACTAGTTGTACACGTCTTCAGGAGCACTTATGCAGAAGGGATCCCCAAAGCGTTGCCACGGTGACGCAGTGTCTCGTTCCTCTCTCAGGGAACCATGGTTACATGTGTAACCTAAGACGTTTTCTTGATGTTAGAGGAATGTGTTTTAAAAGGTATGATGTTCCTCAAACGTTCTTTCAATTTTGATTTAAAATTCAACAGACCAACATCAAATGACCACATTAAAGTGACTGCCCTCTACAGGAGAAACTTAAACTACATTACCCTTTATACCTCCAAATGTTTCCTCATCTGCTACATCTTTGGTGCATGTGAGCTTCAAGAGCTGGTACTTCCGGGGCTACTAATCAGTCAGACTAATACCATTTGGGATAAATGGGAACACTAATGCTGTATTCCAGGTATTATATAGACCCCTTTGGGATATTAACAATTCAAAAAGCAGCACAAGTCTGTTTATAACTAGAGATGTCATAGTAACAGGTCTGTAACATCAACACTCGTCTGTTCATCGCTCACAATGGTCACATGATCACAGTCAACTCTAGAGAGAAGCTGCTGTGGTTTTGTTTTCTCACCTCTCTCGCTACAGAGGAAACTGTATTTATCCATATATTATTAAGAGTTTCATGAGACACCAGAAAGCACACAAGGTCACTGTCAGAATAAAAATATTTGAAGATATCATATGATGAGATCCTGCAAGTTCAATATTCAGTTACTCTATTAATTACTTTTATTTTGTTACTTTAGTCTAATGTCATCTCTGATGTTGCTTTATTTACACCTTGCTATATCAGCACTGGGTGAAGTATATGTCATATCCTCATGTTAAATATAAAGTGTTTGACCATATAAAATTCCCACTGCTGGTTTCACTCTGTTCATTTGTTCTGTTGTCTCTGGACATGAGTGTTCATGAAACAGGTAAGATCATCATTTACTAATAATTGAGTCAAATATGTTATAGGGGAGACTGGGGCTAGTTGTCACACAGCAACTATAAAGTTTAAAGTCAAAAGTTGAGGTGGTTTTGTATCTTGGTTACAAATACCTATTTAAATCTGCCTTAGATTAAAATAGCTCCAGTATCATTGTGTATTTAAACATACTGTAAGTTGGGTAACAAATGAACAAGGTCAAACCACAGTAACATACATTAATACACAAGTTGAGTATCTAATGAAGTAGATCTGAACTGAAAGCTTGAACTGTGTGCTCAAGAGAAGGGTTGGGGCACGGTTTCACAAAAGAAAAAATAAAAAAAATCCCCCCCCCTGAGTAATAACAGTCATGTTCATTAGCTGTTTAGACTTTAAGATGTTTCTCTAGATAGAAAGAAACTTTACACATGCAAACTAATCAACAAAAATGAGAATCCATAGAAACAACTTCAATAATATTCCATACGGCAGGCCCTACAGTTTGCCATGCATGTGATTCATGGACTAGTTGCAAAGTTTATCCATCATAGAGTCAACAGCTTTTACTGTAGATGGTGCTTGATTTGCACTGGCCGAAAGAGGAAGTGGAAGGGCATATGTGCTTAAACCCGCATGCAACCCCCATTTTGGAAAGTAGGGCATAAATGGCTTACCCAGAGGTTGCTGTTCAAAAGTCATTCTAGATAGACACATAATGAACATATGTGACCATGATGGCAAAATGAGTTGTGTGCATGGGCTAATTTCAAGCGACAGGCAAAACAAATGAAAAATGTCAATTTTGGTCAAAATTGAGGTTTTCACAAAAATTAGCTAATTACGTCCCTGTCTAGTCATCCCATTGCTCCAAATAGCAATTAAACATCTAAAAGCTTTATTTGTACATTTTCTGAGAGGAGTTTCTTTCCTTTTAACAAGAAAAAATGCTGTTTTTCTGTGCTTGCTTCTGGACGACTGACGCTTCCCTCAGCACAATTTTGAAATCGCTGTAAAGTGCAGCATTCTAACTTTGTGAATATTAATAGTGAATTCTCGATGGCATGAGTCTGAAATTCAAAGTGGCGGAAATATTTCAATGATGGAAAAACAATCACATGAACATGGAGAGAAATTTAAGATTTAATTTACACATCATTTACATATTTCATTTGTAAATATCAGAATAATAAGTTTACTATAATATTATTAAATATATAATAACACACAGGGGTCACATGGTCCTTTTTCACAACAATTACATCAAACCATTTTTTGTTTCCCCAAAGACCCTTTCTGTCAACATTTCTTAAAAGATCCATGTTTTATTAAGGTGAAGGACATTTTAATAATCTAACAAACACTTGTCCACTATTAAAAAGCTTATTTTTTATTTATTTTATTTTATTTTTTTACTTCACAATGGAAAGGTATAATGTATGTTAAAGGATCTTCATGTAGAAGAACATCAATGCCAATAAAGAACCTTTATTTTTAAAGGGAAAAACTCAGCATCTGTTGAGATTTCCACTGTAGCTTTGTTTGAATACTCCTTCAGTGAATCTGGTTTCCACAGACACATATGAAACACATCAGATCAAAACAAAAGTGGAACAAATAAAGGAGATTTTAAAGTGTTCAGGATTGAGTCAGGCGGCTCCCTCAAGTGTTCAGATGATGTTCAGCACCACGGACAGCAGCAGAGATTCAGCACAAGCAAACAAACACAGTCTGTCCAGATCAGCTCCTGGAATTACACTTCAGAAAAGCCTTATGCAGAATAACTGATGTTCAAGAGCCCTGTATGAAACTGAGTCATGTTACATAAATCAACAAATCATAAATAGTTTATCTGGACAGACATGAGCTGCTGAGTTCATAAGAACAAGTACATTAGTTACTGTAGTGGATTTAAATGCATCATATTTCCTTCTGAATGTTTGAACCTTTTTAAATAACTGTTTGAATCCCTCAATTGTCCTCAGTGTGAAAAGATGAATCTTAAAATCATAGTCACTCCTGGAAAAGGATCGAATATGCAAAAGACACTGAAAAAAATAAAGAATCTGCAGGACCTGAAGGATTTTTCTGAAGAAAGTTGAGCTTTTTTACTGCTCAGGTCATTTTAGGGTGATCAAAACAGGGTTGTGGGTAATTGTGGAGCAGCACTAAACAGTTTTAGAAGGATCAGAGGGGTTTATGGAAAGAGTTTGACCTCGAGTCTGACGCTTCTTGCAGGAACCTGAGGAAACAGATCATCAAAACATCATTTGAGCTCTTATTGTATCTGCAGTTGTTCTGAACTTCCTGTTGACTAATAAAGTCTTAGTGGCAACATTTGCATTTTAACATGGCTTGTGCACTAAATTGATTAATTGAACAACTATTGTTGTTCTTCTCAGTATCTTTTTTTTTTTTTTTTGGCAAATATCTACACATTTTAACTCAAGCTGAATAACAACACTAGTGTCTTCAGTAAAACTGCTTATAGCTGTATTGAACTAATGAATGAACTTTATTATTGAACTGACTCTGAAACAACACTGACTCAAGCTGAATAATGACACTATTGTCTTTTTAGAGCTGTTTTACAGAATTTAAATTTGTCTCAAATTTGATAAAGATTGCATCATTGATTCTGTTTATTACTGTGAAGCTGTTTTGAAATTATCTCTACTGTATAAAGGGCTTTAGAAATAAAAAAAAGAGACTTGACATTCTTAATAAAAGATTCATTTAGGCCTACTTCTATGCAAAATGACAAATCTTAAAATTAAGCAAGCAAGAGCAAATATCAGCCAATAGGGTCGGAAAATATAATTTGTGCACCAAATTACCAACAACATAAATAAATAAATTACAGCATTTGTGATGGTCATGGTCAAAATATGGATTGAAGTCATTTTTGCATGTGATGTTGACTTCAGCTCCTGGATATCCTGTCACACTGATGAAGCTCACGACACCTAGAACAGATCAAAATAGTGGAGTAGATCATTGATCATCTGGAGTATCTGCTGTAGTGTAGATGGTGTCACAGACACGTCAGTTTCCACCTCCCTCCAATACCCACGCACACAATCGCCAGAGTACTAATCGCCGCCACCTGCACGTCATCAACTCAGCAATCACTTCCACCTTAAAAACCCCACACTCACACACAGTCACTGTCCGGTCTCGTTCGTACCACATCTCCATGTGTACTTACCTTAAGGACTCCAATCTGCTACTTACCTGTCTCCAACGTCTCCAGTGTCTCCAGTCTTCCTCGTGTGCTTCTCCAACTGTGTGTGAGTGTTCCCAGTCTCCAGTCTCCAGCGTGCTCCTCCATATTCATCCTACAATCAACAAAAGGAGAGTATATATTCTTCTATCAACATACCAAGCTTCTGTCATTGCCATATACTCACAGTTATCTCTGCTGATATCAATAAAACATTGTACTTGCTTTTACATCTGCCTCCGAGCCGTCTCTGTTGTAACAGATGGTGGTGGTGTGTTTGTTCTTGCACTGACACTCGCTGATTTCCTGATAAAAATGGTCATTCCAGTCAATGTCCTGCAAAATAACTAATTTGAACATCTCAAGAATGTTTCAGGAACATCATAATAACCTTAAAATAACATTCTACTAAAATTAACCCTCTGGAGTCTGAGGCTGATTTGGGGCCTGGAGAAGTTTTGACATACCCTGACATTTGTGCTTTTTTCAGTTGTTCATAAACATATAAATGACAAAAGTGTCATTACACTGTATTCAGCACAAACTAGGCTACCATAATATGTGAGGAACATGTGTGTACATGTTTGTGTTTTTGAAGGAATAACGTTTATGCGTGGTTACTGAAAAAACAAAAAACTTAAGTCACTGATATAAGGCCAATAAAAGTATATTAAATCTGTGTTCACGAGACTTTTGGGTATTGAAGGTTGTAGACTAGAGTTTTTGCTTCAAAATTATGTAAAAATTATGCTGACTACTCTTTCATTTATAGCAATATATTGATTTAGTTTTTGTAAGACACTTTTTGCCAAGAAACACGGTATGCGAGGAGGCGTGAATCACCACTGAATAATGGGCCATTCTCACCTGTGAAGACAAAAGAATTGAATAGTAATGACCTGAAAAGACTTGCATATTAATGAGGCATTTCAGTCAGGTAGGCTGTGAAAAAAAAACTTCTGTGATGTCTCAAGCTCATCATGGTATATGAAACATACAGAATTTTATTACAATATAAAATAATGGTTTTATATTATACTTTAAAATATAATGTATTTCTGTGATGCAAAGAGTCTGAATATAGGCTTTTAAAAGCATGCACATTTGGAGAAATATAGGATTCTCATATAATAACCTTTAAATAACATTCTACTAAAATTAAGGAAACTGAACATTTTCAAGTTCTTGGAATATTAAAAATCAATGTTCCTAGAATGTTGAATTTTAGATCAAAATTAAGTTGAAAGAACGTTTGAGGAACATTATACCTTATAAAAACGTTCCTGTAACGTCAAGAAAACTGGATGTTTTTAATGTTCCCAGAACCAACACTGAATATTTAGAGAACGTTCTTATAACAAAATTCTGTTAGCTGGGATTTGGGATAGATGGGAACACTAATGCTGTATTCCAGGTATTACATAGATCCCTTTGGGATATTAACAATTCAAAAACCAGTCTGTTTATAACAGAGATGTCATAGTAACAGGTCTGTAACATCAACACTCGTCTGTTCCTCGCTCACAATGGTCACATGATCACAGTCAACTCTAGAGAGAAGCTGCTGTGGTTTTGTTTTCTCACCTCTCTCGCTACAGAGGAAACTGTATTAATGGCCACATTAAGAGTTTCATGAGACACCAGAAAGCACACAAGGTCACTGTCAGAATAAAAACATTTGAAGATATCATATGATGAGAACCTTTAGATATAAAGATGCAAGTTCAATATTCAGTTACTCTATTAATTACTTTTGTTACTTTAGTCTAATGTCGTCTCTGATGTTGGTTGCCCTGTTGCCTTATTTACACCTTGCTATGTGAGCACTGGGTAAAGTGTCATATCCTCATGTTAAATATAAAGTGTTTGACCACATAAAATCCCCACTGCTGGTTTCACTCTGTTCATTTGTTCTGTTGTCTCTGGTCATGAGTGTTCGTGAAACAGGTAAGATCATCATTTATTAATAATTGATCTGATGAGTCAAATATGTTATAGTGGAGACTGGGGCTAGTTGTCACACGGTAACTAAAAGCTTTAAGTTTAAAAGTTGAAGTGGTTTTGTATCTTGGTTACAAATATTTAAATCTGCCTTAGATTGAAATAGCTCCAGTATCATTGTGTATTTAAACATAAGTTGGGTAACAAATGAACAAGGTCAAACCACAGTAACATACATTAATACACAAGTTGAGTATCTAATGAAGTAGATCTGAACTGAAAGCTTGAACTGTGTGCTCAAGAAAAGGGTTGGGGCACGGTTTCACAAAAGAAAAAAGAGTAATAAAGGGAGTAATAACAGTGATGTTCATTAGCTGTTTAGACTTTAAGATGTTTCTCTAGATAGAAAGAAACTTTATACATATTCACTGGAGAAAACGTGTATAAAACAGACAATGAACTGAACAAATACAAGGTTAAACACAAATGCAAACTAATCAACAAAACTGAGAATCCATAGAAACAACTTCAATAATATTCCATACGGAGCAGGCCCTATACGGTTCACCACGGTGATTCATGGACTAGTTGCAAAGTTTATCCATCATAGAGTCAACAGCTTTTACTGTAGATGGTGCTTGATTTGCACTGGCCTGAAAGAGGAAGTGGAAGGGCATATGTGCTTAAACTCGCATGCAACCCCATTTTGGAAAGTAGGGCATACATGGCTTACCCAGAATTAAAAGGTTGCTGCTCAAAAGTCATTCTAGATAGACACATAATGAACATATGTGACCATGTTGGCACAATTAGTTAGAATGCGCATGGTCTAATTTCAAGCTACAGTCAAAACAAGTGAAAAATGTCAATTTTTGTCCAAAATTGAGGTTTTCACAAAAATTAGTTAATTACGTCCCTGTCTAGTCATCCCATTCCTCCAAATAGCAATTAAACATCTAAAAGTACCTTTATTTGTACATTTTCTGAGAGGAGTTTCTTTCCATTGAACATGAAAAATGCAGTCTTTCTCTGTTCGCTTCTGGACGACTGACGCTTCCCTCAGCACAAGTTTGAAATCGCTGTAAAGTGCAGCATTCTAACTTTGTGAACATTCATAGGGAATTCTCGATGGCATGAGTCTGAACCAATGAAATGTGATTTGATGGGGAATGGGGTTTTAAGGTATGGTTGCTGGTGATTTTGTTTTGGAGCCCTCAGAAAACTTTACCTCAATTTTTCTCAAAATTGACCGACTCTATCACCTTCAAACAGATGTAGCTCATTCATTTTTTCATTCAAACATACATCATTTTAAAGTTTTTTTTTTTTTTTTTTTTTTTTTTTAAATGGAGAATGTGAGAATAACAATAACTAATTTTTGAAAATTTGCTCATTGCGACTCATTTTGCCAGAATGGGACACATTTATTTAGAAAGCTGACACCTGGGAGTTTACAGTTCAAGACTACTCAGACTGTTATTAATATGGACTTATATAAGCTCAGAGATAAAAAAACAAATATTATATAAATATATTTTTTGTATAATATTTTCATCTATCACACCTGATTCAATGTGCTCATTAGTAGTGACAGTAAGACCTGAAATGTGTGTCAGAAATAGAGAGACATACAAAATTTGCAGGGCTGGGGTTACTCCAGGACAGGATTGGGAACCACTGCCTTACAGTTTGATTCATAAAACAGTATATCAAAAAAAAAAAAAGAATTAACTGGCAAGGCATGCAGGCACGCCTATTTTATATAGTTTGTAAGCAATTAAAATTGCAATAAACAAGTAGGCAGGAACTATGCCACGTAAGATGATTGACAGCCCTAGACTAAATCAGCACTCACTGAGTCATATAACTCGCTCTCAAAACCCGGAACAGAACAGACAGAGATCGCTCTACCCTGTTTTTGATCTTAAGATTGCATAATTCAGTGTGAAAAGAACAGAAATGATATTCTACAAAATATTTTGCAAACGTGAGAATAAATCACTATAAATATAAATCATTTCCCTAAAGATGCACACTTTTGGACTAAAAGGTGCTGTTCAGTGGAGCTGTGTGAACACAAATAAACCGCAGCAGAGATGACTGAATGTTTTTATTCTATTCAAAATAACTTACCAATGTATTATTTTGCACGCCTGACATAAATTAAGAAATTACTGTCACTGCAACTGACTTCTATCATAAAACGTGGTTTATTATGGAAACCGGAGCCTTTAATCTTTCTAATGATACACGGTTTGTCCACATGACATTAAGAATGTGGTTTCAATGTGCAATGAATGTTAAACGACTATAATCTGAGACCGTCAGCGATGTGGTGATGGTAAAGGGGTTAATTTAATCAAACAGAAACCAATGATTCTGGCTAAACCTCAATAAACACCAGTGCCAAAACAGACAATGCTCCAGCGGTCCTCCAGGACCAAAGTTACCCATCCCTGATTTATATGTTAACTACGTGTTGTACTATAAACAATACAAGAGATTAAAACACACTTAAATATAATAGAAATAAGCCACTGTACATTTGTTGTAGGTGTTGCTATGGTGACATCAGTCAGAATGGCTCCTCCTCTTCTGATGGTTCTCCTCATGATTCATGGTTAGTTACTAAAACACTCACGAGATTTTGCATACCACATTTTTATGCAAAAGCAGCTACTAATTTGTTTAGTATGAACTTTTCAGGTGTTTCTAGTGCTGATTGGGGTGTGAGTTACAGTCCTTCACACATCTGTGCACTAAAGGATTCATCAGTGATAATGAACTGCACTTATACATACCCTACTGGACATCAGATCGTGAGAGTGTTCTGGACCAAAGGCGCTGTAATAAAGGGTGAAGAGTTTCCAGATTTGTCAGAGGACCCTGAATACAGTCAGAGGCTTCAGTATCTGGGAGATAAACAGCAGAACTGCACCATCAGACTGAGTCATGTGACACTGACGGATTCACGCATGTACTATTTCAGATTCATCACTAATATAACAGAAGGTAGATGGATTGGTAGACCAGGAGTGACTCTTGCTGTCACAGGTGACTTTCATGAGGTTTCTCTCTTCTTCTGTGCATTATGTTGAATAATAATCAGTGTATGACAGCAGCACTAGATATACTGTGTGTGTTGTGTTCAGATCTTCAGGTGGAGTCTCCTGAGAGAGTGACAGAGGGAGATTCAGTCCGTCTGACATGTAAAAGCAGCTGCACTCTGACTGACAGAGCAACATTCATCTGGTACAGAAACTCACAGCCATTAACTGAGAGAAGAGACAGAAACAATGAACTCCTGCTGCAGTCAGTCAGAAGAGAGGATGCAGGCAGATATAGCTGTGCTGTACACGGACACAATCACATCTCTCCTGCTGTTCAGCTCAATGTCACGTGTGAGTACAGATTCATTTGTTCTTTTTTTAAAACTGGAGATTGTGTTTGAATGAGATTATTCAAAGATTTATTTTTTCTCTGTTTTAGACCCACCCAGGAACGTCTCAGTGTTGATAACTGGATCTGGTGAAATAGTGTCAGGAGATTCAGTGACTCTGATCTGCAGCAGTGATTCAAACCCTCCTGCTCTGAACTTCAGCTGGTTTAAGGAGAATGAAAGCTCAGCTGTTGGATCTGGACAGAGTTTCAGTGCACTACAGAGTGGACGCTTCTACTGTCAGGCTCACAATCAACATGGATCTCAGAGATCAGACGCTGTAACTGTGAATGTTAAAGGTAGAGCAGCTCATATACTTACATCTTTCTAAAGTGAAGAAAATGAATCTGTTCAGATGTTTTACTCTTTTGTAGGACATCTGGTGATATTATACATATCCGTTGGAGTGGTTTGTGGAACTGCAGTGATCATCATGACATTAATGATTTAGTAAGAAATATGAAGTATTTAATTGTAGATATTTAACTGCAATGTAGTTCCCTTTCGAAAGGGTATTCACGCTGTCTCCCCTAGGGGTCGCTATGGGGAATGCCTCCGGCATGCTAGGTGTCTGAAGCATGAGTCTAAACATGACGATGAACTTGACATTGGCAGGCGTCAGCCTATGACATCATTACATATTAGTTGTGAATGCGCTGACTCCAGGTAGTCAAAGAATATACACTAACAAGAAGCGACACTTAATAGAACGTTCCACTGCAACGTCAGTCCACTAGTTTCTATGGCAATATCAGCTGTTTTGTTAAAAAAAAAAGTACATTAAAGCTGAAATCTAATCTGAATGATGACAAAACAGAATAAAATACTATCACTAGTGATCATCAAATCCTTTTAACAGTTTATTTACACACTTTGTGTTTAAGTCTTCCCCTTCTTTTACAAAACCTTTGCTCTCTAGAAACCCAGTCAGTTTAACCTGTGTCTATGCCGCTCTTTTGTTTTTTTTCTTTTTTTTTTCTAGAATATCTGCATTAGTTTCTATGGCAATTATATTGTATTGGTGGGTATATCCCAAAACAACAACACAGAGAGTTTTGCAATACAGTCTTACTATGGAATCCCAAATCCCAAATGTTTCCTATAACAACATCTGACGATTTCTTTTTACGTGGCATGAGAAAGTCACATAATCCATCAAAGTCTGAAACAGATTTCCTGAAATGCAATTTGAATAGGATTTCAAACCACGTGCAGTGCTGCTTGAAAGTTTGTGAACCACTTGCAGAATCTGTTAAAATGTGAATAATTTTGACAAAGTAAGAGAGATCATACAAAATGCATGTTGTTTTTTATTTAGTACTGTCCTGAGTAAGATATTTTATATTAAAAATGTTTACATACGCTCCACAAAACAAACAAACAAACAAATAAACAAACAAACAAAAAAAAAATAGCTGAATTTATAAAAACGACCCGCTCAAAAGTTTGTGAACCTGTGATTCTTAATACTGTGTGTGGTTACCTGGATGATCTACAACGTTTTGTTGTTGTTGTTTGTTTGTTTGCTCTGAGCAGTTAAACTGCCCAATATTCTTCAAAAAATCCTCCAGGTCCTGAAAATTCTTCAGTTTTCTAGCATCTTTTGCATATTTGAACCCTTTCCAGCAGTGACTGAATGATTTTGAGATCCATCTTTTCACACTGAAGACAACTGAGAGACTCAAACACAACTATTAAAAAAGGTTCAAACATTCACTGATGCTCCAGAAGGAAACATGATGCATTAAGAGTCAGGGGTGATACAGGATAAAGATAAAGGATAAAGATGTCCAAATGTTGTCTTATTTTGTTTAAATATCTTTTTTTTTTTTTTTTTCGTTTAGTACTACCCTTCGGAAGCAACAGAATGTTTGCCAGAAGACAAATTAAGTACAATATTCCTTGATCTTCAAATTCAAAAGGTTTTCACCCTCCGATTCGTAATGCATCATGTGTCCATCAGGAGCATCAGTGAATGTTTGAACCTTTTTTAATAGTTATATTTGAGTCCCTCAGTTGTCCTCAGTGTGAAAAGATGGATCTCAAAATCATACAGTCAACAAACCTTTGAATGGGGTCGTATTTATAAATTCAGCTATTTTTTATCTCGTAAACTTTATGTAAAATATCTTATTCAGGACAATACTAAATAAAAAAAATACATGCATTTTGTATGATCTCTCTTATTTTGTTAAAATTGTTCATATTTTCACAGATTCTGCAAGTGGTTCACAAACTTTCAAGCAGCTCTGTATCTAAAAACGGATTAGTTAAAATCACATTTCATTTTATTTTCTTTTTTTCACACTTGCTAAATCTGATCAGATTTTAATCGCATATGCACAAAAATTAGATTTGCATTGACAGTCTGAACATAACCGTAATATTTGCTTTCATCTTCAGTTTATTTCATCTAAGGCTGTGACTGAAGTTGTAGTTCTCGTGTTTCTCTTTTCTTCAGTGATTCTGCTTGTTAACAGCAGGTGTTCATCACTAATGCACAATTATCACTCGATTAATTAATTATCTCAATAACTCCACTCTTGCATGGTCTTGTTTTGGTCTTAGAGGACTGGTCTTCACTACACCTCAGAGATTAACACAAATATGTGTAAATGCATAATATTAACACATGATGGGTGTTCTTGGCTGCACAGATTGTGTTGGATGCTGTGAATGAATACACAGGTTGTGTTCATTTTAAAACTAAACATCACTATGTGTAAAGCAACTGAATTCTTCCAACAGTGTTTTATTTATTATTATAAATAACTAGAGTGCTACACATAATGTGTACTTTTTTTTTACACATTTCTTCCAAGAGTGTAATTATCCTGAAGATCCAGATTTGCTTGTTCAGGTGTTTTCCCATCCCTCTTCTATAAGAATGTAACATGTTCATTGTTTTCAAGGAGAAGCAGAATGAAAAAGAGAATGGAGTCTCAGGTGAGAAAAATTAGTTTGGTTATCAATAGTATTATTGATCAGATAAATTGAGTAGTAACTAAAAGATTGAAAGTCTGAATGTAGTTGTTATATATTTTGTGTTGTTTATAATCATTAGTTATTTGTCTATTCTGTTTTATTTTTTCTTTAATGGCAAAGATGAATCAGTCCAGACCTCATGACAGACGCAAAGCTTGTGATGTCGAATTGAGTGAACATATGTATGCGAATGTAACGGTAAGTTATTGTTAACAGTAACTGTAAGTTATCATCTGTTGCTGGAGACACTAATATAGTTATCATTACAGTTATCGTCCATTTCTTTCTTTCTTTCAGCGTGACATGAAGAGGCCATAGTATTTGAAATGCATTGCAAAATGTGTCTTCCTTTGGGTGGAGCCCTGAATGATTGACAGATCATTTTATACAAAGTGACTTACAAATGATAAACAACTGTAACAACACTGTAACTGTAATCTGTCAAAAGAGCCAGTAATAGTTGCTGTGCACAATGCCAAGTTTACATTGTAAGCTACATTAATGCAAGCTTGTACAAAGTGAAATGCTGAAAATATGATATAGAAAAATATATATATTTTAAGCACTTGCAAAGGGATCTTCAGCATGATGTTTTACTGAAATGTTGTGAGGATTATTATGATTCAATGACTGATGGAAATGGGGGAGGAAAAGTATCACAAATTTATACAAAGTGTCTAATCACTGAAGTGTGTTTTTTATTTACATTTTGTTTTTGATTACTTCATTTACATGTATTATGGTGTTTCAGCCTTTAGTATCATTGTTAATGTCTTCAATGCATATAATAAAGCTCTATTATGGGAATAGTTTACAGTCTTCTGTCCTTCAATACTGCCAATCAACATAATCAATAATAAACAGCGATACATTTAGAATTTGGTAGACACACACACTGTACTGTACTAAACAACACTGATTAACCCACAGTTCATTATACTAGTTAATTTTGTATGAAAACAATATAAATATTCTGAGTCTGAGCCTGAAGATGTCATACTTTTCGTGGTCTTTGCACCACCTGCTGGTGACCACGTAACAAGGCAGCGGTATGCCTATTTTCTCTCTTTTTAAGATGAATGTGGATCTGTGATTTTAAATGCCAAGCTCCAAAAAGCTTCATAAAACACTCCATAAGGTTGGTGATTAGCATTAAAAGTTGTTTCCCCAAGAGTTTGAAGTGGACGCTTCACAGTTTCATGAAAAATGCCAATGCTTAATATTTCCTGCACAATTATGTACATACAGAAATATATCTTAACAACTTCTGTATATCGCTTATCCTGTGTGAATAAACTCCTATCTACAATTAAAAAGTCCGAAGTAACAATTGATTCATGTACATATATCCTAAAAATGAATCCTGTGTGACTGAAATGCTGCAAACCGGGTCCTTTTACGTCAAGATTTCTGCTGTCAGTCAGTGATGCCCTCTGTTGGTAGAGAATACCAATACGGTCGCTCGAACACTTGCGGTGACTTCACCTGCTGGCAGTTTAGAACGCAGTGAGCAATCCAGTGGTTTATATAGATCAGTGGAGCCAAGCACAAAACAGGCACAAGGAGTTATGCAAGCATGGCTGGGAGCATCAGAGCAACGGCAACAATTAGAGTAGATTATTTTAGGCAAAACAGCTGAAAATGATATACAATCACCAGTAATATGATTTAATTATTATCACTTTTGACCATTAGGTGGTGCTGTTACCAAAATGTGGTTGTGAGGAGATGTTACAGCCTCAGAATCAGCTTGGCACCATGCCAACAATTTTGTTGCTATATTATTCGAGAACGGTTTGGTCAATAAAAAGGCTTTTAATAACCTTTTGCTGGCATGGTCTCATGATGATCTGATATGATTTTGGTTAAAATTGGACCAACGGTTTAGGAGTTAAAAAAAAAAAAAAAAAAAAAGGTTTTTGAAGAAATTAAAAATAGCAGAATGCAATTTTGACTATGGTATAATTGGTATCATTGTATTCAGTATGGTTAAATGAGTCTATTAAGACTATTTTCATTTGAATAGGCAATCAAAAATCACAAACTTTTAGCTTTTTTAAAAAAATTCATTTTAAATTGCTCCTATTCTTTTAGCATTAGTTCACTTTCAAAAATGTCCTTATAATTTACTCACCCCCATGTCATCCAAGATGTTCATGTCTTTCATTCTTCAGTTGAAAAGAAATTAAAGTTTTTGAGGAAAACATTCCAGGATTTTTCTCCATATGGACTTCAATGGCCTACAAACGGTTGAAGGTCAAAATTACAGTTTCAGTGCAGCTTCAAAAAGTTCTACATGATCCCAGATGAGGAATAAGAGTCTTATCTAGAGAAACCATCACTCATTTTCTAAAAAAAAAAAAAAAAGTTTGAACTAAATGTTATATACTTGCACTAGCATTTTATATATGACAATTTAGTTCAAACATTGACCTGTGGAGGGCAGTAATACACTTAGCAGTGTCTACACTGCTGGAATTCAAATAGAGAAGAAGAAGAGAGCTAGTTCAAGATGAGCATTTATGGTTAAAAACTATATATATATATATATTTTTTTTTTAGAAAATGAGTGATGGTATTAAAGTGAACTAATCCTTTGAGTACCTTCAGGCCATACAAAAATTTAAAATGTCAGACTGCAAAATGGCCGATATGTGGAAATTGGGTATCATTTGAATCTATATGCTGCATGTTTTATAATGTTTGGGCAAACCATTCAGAAGTTCTAAGCAAAAATATATATATTTTTTTATATCTCCTGACCAGTAGGTGGTGCTGTGCTGAAATAATGTCTATAGGTCTTGCTTGTGATGACTTGTACCAAGATTGGTCTTAATCCAATTCAGTGTGCTCTTCATCAAATTCATTTGTGAGTTACTGCAAAATGGTAAGGTTTATTTAAAAGTTTTTAATAACTTTTTGCCAGCATGGTCTGAAGATGATGTGGGCCAATGTTGGTGAAAATCAGATGACCCATCAAGGACGAGTTTGAAAAAGTAGGATTTAGTAAAATTCAAAATGGCGGAAATATTTGAATGATGGAAAAACAATCACATTAACATGGAGAGAAATTTAAGACTTAATTTACACATCGTTTACAGATTTAATTTGTAAATATCAGAATAATACGTTTACTATAATATTATTAAATATATAATAACACACAGGGGTCACATGGTCCTTTTTCACAACAATTACATCAAACCATTTTTGGTTCCCCAAAGACATTTCTTAAAAGATCCATGTTTTATTAAGGTGAAGGACATTTTAATAATCTAAAGAACACTTTTCCACTATTAAAAAGTTTATTTTGTATTATTATTTTTTATATTATTTATTTATTTCACAATGGAAAGGTATGATGGATGTCAAAGGTTCTTCATGTAGAAGAACATCAATGGCAATAAAGAACCTTTATTTTTAAAGGGAAAAACTCAGCATCTGTTGAGATTTCCACTGTAGATTTGTTTGAATACTCCTTCAGTGAATCTGGTTTCCACAGACACATATGAAACACATCAGATCAAAACAAAAGTGGAACAAATAAAGGAGATTTTAAAGTGTTCAGGATTGAGTCAGGCGGCTCCCTCAAGTGTTCAGATGATGTTCAGCACCACGGACAGCAGCAGAGATTCAGCACAAGCAAACAAACACAGTCTGTCCAGATCAGCTCCTGGAATTACAATTCAGAAAAGCCTTATGCAGAATAACTGATGTTCAAGAGCCCTGTATGAAACTGAGTCATATTACATAAATCAACACGATTTATGAAATCAACAAGTACATTAATTACTGTAGTGGATTTAAATGCATCACATTTCCTTCTGAATGTTTGAAGATTTTTAAATAACTGTTTGAATCCCTCAATTGTCCTCAGTGTGAAAAGATAAATCTTAAAATCATAGTCACTCCTGGAAAAGGATCGAATATACAAAAGACACTGAAAAAAAAGAAGAATCTGCAGGACCTGAAGGAATTTTGGAAAGTTGAGCTTTTTTACTGCTCAGGTCATTTTAGGGTGATCAAAACAGGGTTGTAGGTAATTGTGGAGAAGCACTAAACAGTTTTAGAAGGATCAGAGGGGTTTATGGAAAGAGTCTGACCTCGAGTCTGACGCTTCTTGCAGGAACCTGAGGAAACAGATCATCAAAACATCACATTTGAGCTCTTATTGTATCTGCAGTTGTTCTGAACTTCCTGTTGACTAATAAAGTCTTAGTGGCAACATTTGCATTTTAACATGGCTTGTGCACTAAATTGATTAAAATAATAGTGCCCATTCAGTCGGTCACGTTCGACGTACGTCGGACAGACCGACGAATAGGAATCTCGCTAGAGAGGCCAATCTACTTCGAGTGTAACTAAAACGAGCCAATGCACATTGGCATGCAATCATATGCATCAGCTGCTCGCCTCGCAGCGCGGGTATATAATGAGCAGCAGGTGCGTTGCATCTTCAGCTTTACGCTTCGGAGCCGAACGGTGTTTGTTCCTGTTCTCTGCAAGCGAGTGTCTGCTAGAAGACGAGTCAAGCTTTTTGGTTGAACTTCTCTTTTTTTCAGAGTGCGGGCGAACAGCACAGCAGCGGGGTCCTCTCTTTTTCTGTTTTTGTTTCGTTTGCCGTTTTTGAGCAAATAGCTGTTTTGACAGCGTCAGAAGGCTGTTCTCACGGCCGGTACGGTGCGCTTTTGAGCGCTGAAAAGCCATTTTTACGGCTGGTAAGAGTGAGCGCCTTCAAAGAGAGAGAGAGCACACGACAGGCTGCACACAATCCCTGTCTGTGTTGTGGCTGCCGTTCCCCTGCATGCTTCAGCACTTTTAAAAGAGTAAAGTCCCTGAAAGAGCTTACACAAGTAGATTCGCGTCTTTTTAAAGATGACATCCTACTTGTGTATCTGGATGCGGTCATTCCTGTCCTCACTGACGGCCACGATCACTGTTTCACATGTCTGGGCGCGTGTTGAAACGATGTTCGTGGGTGTTTCATGTTTTCATATGAGAACATGATCACGTCGACACGCCGGTCGTGACTCTTCTTTCTCCGGGAAGCTTGAGTCCTCTCTGTTGTTGGCCAGCTGCTGCTTGTGTGTAAAAGCACAGCCGCGGGTCTGCCCGACACTCTGGGAGACCGTGGAGATCTGCGAGAGCAAACCTCTCGCTCCTCTGCGTGTCGTGTGCCGTCGAGCTGCCGGGCTGCAGCGCAGGTTGTCACGGCAACCCAGCGCTCGCTCGGCGCTCTAGATGCGCGGTTCCCTTGCATAATCTCCATTGTAGCGCCCTCTCTGGTGCACCAGAAGAGGTCTACTTTGCTGATATGGCTTGGGTGACATGAGGTTGAGGGGTTCCTTCGGGGAACCAACCCCCTAGGGCACCTCCCTCTCTAGCGCTTTACAAGCTGTGCAGTTTCTGGATTGGATTGCTGGTCCTTCTCATAGGGGAACCTAGCATTTCATTCAGAGCTCCAGCTGAGGGACAGACGTCGATTGCAGCATTGGAGAGAGTGCTGTTATGCTCTGGAAATGAGGGTGATGCTGCCCACTGTAATGGTGTGTGCTTATGCTGACTCACTTTCGGAGTTTACAGCCATGCTTCCCTGGGTCTTCCAGATGTGCAAGGAAAACTTTGCAGTATGGGGGTATGTTGGTGCCATAAATATGGAATGCCAAAAGTGCCAAAATCTGCATAAGTTTTTCCTCTCTCACTACCCTCTTGGATGGGGTGGCTGTACACAGACCACACCCACCCTGCATGTGAGGCCAAGGCACTCTTTTTGCATGAGGGTAGTTCTGTGCTGGGGTTGAGCTGCGCTTGTTGACTAACCGTGATCAAAGTCACGGCGCAGGCCCTCAGCCAGACGATGTCCACCTCAGTGGTCCAGAAGTGCCCCCTGGCTTACCTTGTGAGGTGCGAGAGGTTGTCAAGCTAAATGCTTTCTCAATGCTCCCATCTTACAAGGTGGTCTTTTCGGTGACACTGTCGAGGACTGAGCCCAGCGGTTCTCCTCAGTTAGTAGCGTTGAGTTAGTTGAACCATTGAGTTCCTCTTGGGCCGCCCCTCAGTCTGCTCGTCGCCAAGGGTGTCGTCCCCTGCAAGAAACTCCGGCCCAGCAGGCTCTGCTGTGTCCATTGCGGGGAGATGAAGCCTCCCGTCTCTGCAGCTGTTTAAGTGGTTGGTGAGAATCACCCCTGAGACGGGCGACCCAGAGATGGGTGGGGCTGCTCTTCCACCCCTGGAGGAGGGCCGGGTGGTAAATCCTTTTATTGGGTTTGTTTCTGTTCCGCCACTGACCCAAGAGGCAGCGGTACCCAAAATTAAAAGAGCAGTTCCTCCATTTCCAGGTCTGAAGAGGGTTTGGAGAGCAGTGGGAGGAGAAAAACCTCACCACTCTCATCCCCCTCTTCTGTCGCCAGCGGACAGCAGCGAGCAGCGGGCAGCCAAAGCCTCGACTGCTCCCTCTGTCCATCCGTGGAACCAGGTAAGTGTTGCCTAGCACACTGTGACGCCGCTTAGGGCCGCCTCACAAAGAGAGCCCCCCAAGGCGCGTCCCTGTGTTCCACCTCGCTGCCCCGCTGCGGGTACGCCGGTGGTCCCTTTGGTCCCGCTTGTACGGTCTCTGCGAGCCTGGTTAGCGCTCCCCAGTCCGTCTCGCTGGCTCATTCGGACCATCAGGCTCGGCTATGCGATTCAGTTCGCCCGGCATCCCCCCAAGTTCAGGGACGTCCTCTTCACTACAGTGAAAGATGTCGTTGCCCCCGTCTTGCGTGCGGAGATCGCAGTCCTACTGGCGGAGGACGCGATAGAGCCGGCCCCTCCAGCCGATGTGAGGTCAGGGTTCTACAGTCCCTACTTCATTGTACCCAAAAAGAGCGGTGGGTTACGACCGATCTTGGACCTGCGAGTTTTGAATCAGAGCCTGTACAAGCTACCGTTCAAAATGCTGACGCAGAAGCACATTTTTGAGTGCATCCGTCCCCGACATTGGTTTGCAGCGATCGACCTGAAGGACGCGTACTTTCATGTCTTGTTTCTTCCGCGACACAGGCCATTCCTGCGCTTTGCGTTCGAAGGTCGAGCATATCAGTACAGAGTCCTACCCTTCGGGCTGGCCCTGTCTCCCCGCGTCTTTACGAAAGTCATAGAGGGAGCCCTTGTTCCCATGAGAGAACAGGGTGTTCGCATTCTCAACTACCTCGACGACTGGCTCATTCTAGCACAGTCCCGGGGTCAGTTGTGTGAACACAAGGATTTGGTGCTCAGACGCCTCAGCCAGTTGGGTCTTCAGGTCAACTGGGAAAAGAGCAAACTCTCCCCTGTGCAGAGGATCTCTTTTCTCGGTATGGAGCTGGATTCGGTCGAACAGATAGCACGCCTCACAGAGGAACGTGCTCAGTTGGTGTTGAACTGCCTGAATACGTTCAATGGCAGGACAGCGGTCCCACTGAAATTCTTTCAGAGGCTCCTGGGGCATATGGCGGCCACGGCGGCAGTAACCCCGCTCGGTCTGCTTCATATGAGACTGCTTCAACACTGGCTTCACGGCCGAGTCCCAAGATGGGCGTGGCAACGCGGCACGTTCCGGGTGCCAATCACTCAGGAGTGCCGCCAAGCCTTCAGTCCGTGGTCGGACCCTTTGTTTCTCCGGGCAGGAGTGCCCCTAGAACAAGTGTCCCGGCATGCTGTGGTATTCACAGATGCTTCTGCCACCGGCTGGGGTGCCACGTACAACGGGCATGCAGTGTCAGGGGTTTGGACGGGACCCCATCTGCATTGGCACATCAATTGCCTCGAGTTGCTAGCAGTACGTCTTGCTCTGAGCCGCCTCAAAGGGCCGCTACGGGGCAAGCATGTACTGGTCCGTACGGACAACACTGCGACCGTTGCGTACATCAACCGTCAAGGTGGTCTATGCTCCCGTCGCATGTCGCAACTCGCCCCCCATCTCCTCCTCTGGAGTCAGAAGCGTCTGAGGTCGCTTCGTGCCATTCTTGTCACTGGTGTGCTCAGCCATGTGGCCGACGAGCTATCACGAGCTCAGCTGCCAGGAGAGTGGCGACTCCACCCCCAGGTGGTCCAGCTGATCTGGAGAGAGTTCGGAGAGGCTCAGGTAGACCTGTTTGCCTCACCGGAAACCTCCCACTGCCAGTTGTTTTACCCCCTGTCCGAGGGAACACTCGCGACAGACGCACTGACACTCAGCTGGCCCCGGGGCCTTCGCAAATATGCGTTTCCCCCAGTGAGCCTACTTGCACAGACCCTGTGCAAAGTCAGGGAGGACGAGGAGCAGGTCCTCTTAGTTGCGCCCTATTGGCCCAACCAGACCTGGTTCCCAGAACTTTCACTCCTTGCGACAGCCCTCCCTGGCCCATTCCTCTGAGGAAGGACCTTCTTCTCAGAGACGGGGCACTCTTTGGCACCCGCTTCCAGACCTCTGGAAACTCCATGTCTGGTCCCTGGACGGGACGCGGAGGTTCTAGGTGACTTACCCCCTGAGGTACTTAACACCATCACTTCGGCACGTGCACTGTCTACGAGACGTGCTTACGCCTCGAAGTGGAACCTGTTCGTCGAGTGGTGGTCTTCTCGCCGAGAAGACCCCTGAGGATGCTCAATTGGAGTCGTGCTTTCCTTCTTGCAGCAAGGGTTGGAGCGTAGGCTGTTCCCCTCCACCCTCAAAGTCCATACTGCTGCTATCTCCGCTTACCACGACCACATAGATGGCAAATCTGTTGGTCAGCACGACCTGGTCGTCAGGTTCCTTAGGGGGGCGAGACGGTTAAATCCTCCTCGTCCCCCCTCCATACCCTCTTGGGACCTTGCTCTGGTGCTAAGAGCACTTCAGATTGCTCCCTTTGAGCCTTTGCAATCGGCAGACTTAAAGATTCTGTCTATGAAGACTTTGCTGCTGGTTGCATTGGCCTCCATCAAGAGGGTAGGGGACCTGCAGTCATTTTCGGTCGACGAATCGTGCCTGGAGTTCGGGCCGGGTGATAGCCACGTGGTACTAAGACCCCGGCCTGGCTATGTGCCCAAGGTTCCTACCACTCCCTTCAGGGACCAGGTGGTGAGCCTGCAAGCGCTGCCCTCGGAGGAGGCAAACCCAGCCCTGGCTTTGCTCTGTCCAGTTTGCGCTTTGCGACAGTACATAGACAGAACCCAAAGCCTCAGGACCTCAGACCAGCTCTTTGTCTGTTATGGAGGCCAGCAGAAGGGAAAGGCTGTCTCCAAGCAGAGGATGGCCCACTGGATAGTGGATGCCATCGCCCTGGCTTACCAAGCTCCACGAGAGGTGTCGCATCCTCCTGGGCTCTGGCTCGTGGCGCCTCGCTGACAGACATTTGTAGAGCTGCGGGCTGGGCGACACCTAACACGTTCGCTAGATACTATAGCCTTCGTGTCGAGCCGGTCTCCTCCCGTGTTCTCGCCACAGGCCAGAGGCACGGAGAGGCCCCGGCTTAGTGTCGGCTTGCTGCGCTACATGCGCTTCTTTTCTCCAGAGAGTCCCTACAAGGCAGACCCTGTCGAGTCCTCCGATATCCCTTCGGCAGCCGACGTGGCGGAGCGTCTGGCGCCAGGCCTATACTCCGTTGTATCCTTGAGAACCGGGTTTAGGCTGGGTTCCATATGTGTGACCCTACGGGGATCCCATATGGTTGGTTCCACGGTTGCTCCTAAACGAAGCCCTTGTCTTTCCCTCTGGGAGAACCTACCCTTCATCGGGTTGGAGTCACCCCAGCTCTTCCATATGTAGCACAGCCCTACAGGGTTAGTCCATATGTACTTCTCCACATAACTCCTTCGGGGAAGGATGTGACTTCCGCAGCGTTCCTTTCCCAGCGAAAGGGTACGCTTTCCCAGCGTTATCCAATAGTCTCACTGAATGGGTTTTGGGGAACAGCAGTGATCGACTCTCTCTGTGTTAGCCCTGTCCCACCATCCTCAGGCAAGGGGGTTCAGGTGGCTTGGAAGGGGGCAGCTCCTGTGGCGCTTTGGTAGGGATTCCTATTCGTCGGTCTGTCCGACGTACGTCGAACGTGACCGACTGAATGGGAACGTCTCGGTTACAAAGGTAACCCTTGTTCCCTGAAGGAGGGAACGGAGACGTACGTCCCGTCGCCACAGTCGCTGTACCCCGCTGATGCTGCCGCCTATCCGGTTCGGCTCCTCAGCGAAAACCTGAAGATGCAACGCACCTGCTGCTCATTATATACCCGCGCTGCGAGGCGAGCAGCTGATGCGTATGATTGCATGCCAATGTGCATTGGCTCGTTTTAGTTACACTCGAAGTAGATTGGCCTCTCTAGCGAGATTCGGTCTGTCTGACGTACGTCTCCGTTCCCTCCTTCAGGGAATGAGGGTTACCTTTGTAACCGAGACGTTGTTCTTCTCAGTATCTTTTTTTTTTTTTTGGCAAATATCTACACATTTTAACTCAAGCTGAATAACAACACTAGTGTCTTCAGTAAAACTGCTTATAGCTGTATTGAACTAATGAATGAACTTTATTATTGAACTGACTCTGAAACAACACTGACTCAAGCTGAATAATGACACTATTGTCTTTTACTTGACATTCTTAATTCAAGATTCATTTAGGCCTACTTCTATGCAAAATGACAAATCTTAAAATTAAGCAAGCAAGAGCAAATATCAGCCAATAGGGTCGGAAAATATAATTTGTGCACCAAATTACCAACAAAATAAATAAATAAATTACAGCATTTGTGATGGTCATGGTCAAAATATGGATTGAAGTCATTTTTGCATGTGATGTTGACTTCAGCTCCTGGATATCCTGTCACACTGATGGAGCTCACGACACCTACAACAGATCAAAATAGTGGAGTAGATCATTGGATCATCTGGAGTATCTGGAGTGGAGTAGATCAAAATTAAGTTGAAAGAACGTTTGAGGAACATTATACCTTATAAAAACATTCCTGTAACGTCAAGAAAACTGGATGTTTTTAATGTTCCCAGAACCAACACTGAATATTTAGAGAACGTTCTTATAACAAAATTCTGTTAGCTGGGATTTGGGATAGATGGGAACACTAATGCTGTATTCCAGGTATTATATAGACCCCTTTGGGATATTAACAATTCAAAAACAAGTCTGTTTATAACTAGAGATGTCATAGTAACAGGTCTGTAACATCAACACTCGTCTGTTCCTCGCTCACAATGGTCACATGATCACAGTCAACACTAGAGAGGGGCTGCTGTGGTTTTGTTTTCTCACCTCTCTCGCTACAGAGGAAACTGTATTAATGGCCATATTAAGAGTTTCATGAGACACCAGAAAGCACACAAGGTCACTGTCAGAATAAAAATATTTGAAGATATCATATGATGAGAACCTTTAGATATAAAGATGCAAGTTCAATATTCAGTTACTCTATTAATTACTTTTATTTTGTTACTTTAGTCTAATGTCATCTCTGATGTTGGATGCCCTGTTGCCTTATTTACACCTTGCTATGTGAACACTGGGTGAAGAGTCATATCCTCATGTTAAATATAAAGTGTTGAGCACATAAAATCCCCAATGCTGGTTTCACTCTGTTCATTTGTTCTGTTGTCTCTGGTCATGAGTGTTCGTGAAACAGGTAAGATCATCATTTATTAATAATTGATCTTTAGAGTCAAATATGTTTTAGGGGAGACTGGGGCTAGTTGTCACACAGTAACTAAAAGGTTTAAGTTTAAAAGTTGAAGTGGTTTTGTATCTTGGTTACAAATATTTAAATCTGCCTTAGATTGTAATAGCTCCAGTATCATTGTGTATTGAAACATAAGTTGGTAACAAATGAACAAGGTCAAACCACAGTAACATACATTAATACACAAAGTCTAAACAGCTAATGAACATCACTGTTATTACTCGGGGGGGGGGGGGGGGGGGGGTTCTTTTTTCTTTTGTGTCACCGTGCCCCAACCCTTCTCTTGAGCACACAGTTCAAGCTTTCAGTTCAGATCTACTTCATTAGATACTCAACTTAAGATGTTTCTCTAGATAGAAAGAAACTTTATACATATTCACTGGAGAAAACGTGTATAAAACAGACAATGAACTGAACAAACACAAGGTTAAACACAAATGCAAACTAATCAACAAAACTGAGAATCCATAGAAACAACCTCAATAATATTCCATACGGAGCAGGCCCTACGGTTCACCACGGTGATTCATGGACTAATTGCAAAGTTTATCCATCACAGAGTCAACAGCTTTTACTGTAGATGGTGCTTGATTTGCACTGGCCTGAATGAGGAAGTGGAAGGACATATGTGCTTAAACCCACATGCAACCCCATTTTGGAAAGTAGGGCATAAATGGCTTACCCAGAATTAAAAGGTTGCTGCTCAAAAGTCATTCTAGATAGACACATAATGAACATATGTGACCATGTTGGCACAATTAGTTAGAATGCGCATGGTCTAATTTCAAGCTACAGTCAAAACAAGTGAAAAATGTCAATTTTTGTCCAAAATTGAGGTTTTCACAAAAATTAGTTAATTACGTCCCTGTCTAGTCATCCCATTCCTCCAAATAGCAATTAAACATCTAAAAGTACCTTTATTTGTACATTTTCTGAGAGGAGTTTCTTTCCTTTGAACATGAAAAATGCAGTCTTTCTCTGTTCGCTTCTGGACGACTGACGCTTCCCTCAGCACAAGTTTGAAATCGCTGTAAAGTGCAGCATTCTAACTTTGTGAATATTAATAGCGAATTCTTGATGGCATGAGTCTGAACCAATGAAATGTGATTTGATGGGGAATGGGGTTTTAAGGTATGGTTGCTGGTGATTTTGTTTTGGAACCCTCAGAAAACTTTACCTCAATTTTTCTCAAAATTGACCGACTCTATCACCTTCAAACAGATGTAGCTCATTCATTTTTTCATTCAAACATACATCATTTTAAAGTTTTTTTTTTTTTTTTTTTTTTTTTTTTTTAAATGGAGAATGTGAGAATAACAATAACTAATTTTTGAAAATTTGCTCATTGCGACTCATTTTGCCAGAATGGGACACATTTATTTAGAAAGCTGACACCTGGGAGTTTACAGTTTAAGACTACTCAGACTGTTATTAATATGGACTTATATAAGCTCAGACATAAAAAAACAAATATTATATAAATATATTTTTTGTATAATATTTTCATCTATCACACCTGATTCAATGTGCTCATTAGTAGTGACAGTAAGACCTGAAATATGTGTCAGAAATAGAGAGACATACAAAATTTGCAGGGCTGGGGTTACTCCAGGACATGATTGGGAACCACTGCCTTACAGTTTTATTCATAAAACAGTATATCAAAAAAAAAAAAAGAATTAACTGGCAAGGCATGCAGGCACGCCTATTTTATATAGTTTGTAAGCAATTAAATTGCAATAAACAAGTAGGCAGGAACTATGCCACGTAAGATGATTGACAGTCCTAGACTAAATCAGCACTCACTGAGTCATATAACTCGCTCTCAAAACCCGGAACAGAACAGACAGAGATCGCTCTACCCTGTTTTTGATCTTCAGATTGCATAATTCAGTGTGAAATGAACAGAAATGATATTCTACAAAATATTTTGCAAACGTGAGAATAAATCAATATAAATATAAATCATTTCCCTAAAGATGCACACTTTTGGACTAAAAGGTGCTGTTCAGTGGAGCTGTGTGAACACAAATAAACCGCAGCAGAGATGACTGAATGTTTTTATTCTATTCAAAATAACTTACCAATTTATTATTTTGCACGCCTGACATAAATTAAGAAATTACTGTCACTGCAACTGACTTCTATCATAAAACGTGGTCTATTATGGAAACCGGAGCCTTTAATCTTTCTAATGATACACAGTTTCTCCACATGACATTAAGAATGTGGTTTCAATGTGCAATGAATGTTAAACGACTATAATCTGAGACCGTCAGCGATGTGGTGATGGTAAAGGGGTTAATTTAATCAAACAGAAACCAATGATTCTGGCTAAACCTCAATAAACACCAGTGCCAAAACAGACAACGCTCCAGCGGTCCTCCAGGACCAAAGTTACCCATCCCTGATTTATATGTTAACTAGGTGTTGTACAAACATTACAAGAGATAAGTCACTGTACATTTGTTGTAGGTGTTGCTATGGTGACATCAGTCAGAATGGCTCCTCCTCTTCTGATGGTTCTCCTCATGATTCATGGTTAGTCACTGAACACTTTAAAAAACACTCAAGATTTTGCATACCACATTATTATGCACAAGCTTCTGCTAATTTGTTTAGTATGAACTTGTGTTTCAGGGGTTTCTAGTGCTGATTGGGGTGTGAGTTACAGTCCTTCACACATCTGTGCACTAAAGGACTCATCAGTGATAATGAGCTGCACTTATACATACCCTACTGGACATCAGATCGAGAAAGTGTTCTGGACCAAAACACTGGTAAAACATAATGTAGAGCCTCCAGATCTGTCTGAGGACCCTGAATTCAGTCAGAGGCTTCAGTATCTGGGAGATAAACAGCAGATATGCTCCATCAGACTGAGTCATGTGACACTGAAGGATTCACACATGTACTATTTCAGATTCATCACTGATAAAGACAGATGGATTGGTGATCCAGGAGTGACTCTTACTGTCACAGGTGACTTTCATGAGGTTTCTCTCTTCTTCTGTGCATTATGTTGAATAATAATCAGTGTATGACAGCAGCACTAGATATAATGTGTGTGTTGTGTTCAGATCTTCAGGTGGAGTCTCCTGAGAGAGTGACAGAGGGAGATTCAGTCCGTCTGACATGTAAAAGCAGCTGCACTCTGACTGACAGAGCAACATTCATCTGGTACAGAAACTCACAGCCATTAACTGAGAGAAGAGACAGAAACAATGAACTCCTGCTGCAGTCAGTCAGAAGAGAGGATGCAGGCAGATATAGCTGTGCTGTACACGGACACAATCACATCTCTCCTGCTGTTCAGCTCAATGTCACGTGTGAGTACAGATTCATTTGTTCTTTTTAAAACTGGATATTGTGTTTGAATGAGATTATTCAAAGATTTATTTTTTCTCTGTGTTAGACCCTCCCAGGAATGTCTCTGTGTCCATCATTCAGTCTGGTCAGATTTGGACAGGTTATTCAGTGACTCTGATCTGCAGCAGTGATTCAAACCCTCCTGCTCTGAACTTCAGCTGGTTTAAGGAGAATGAAAGCTCAGCTGTTGGATCTGGACAGAGTTTCAGTGCACTACAGAGTGGACGCTTCTACTGTCAGGCTCACAATCAACATGGATCTCAGAGATCAGACGCTGTAACTGTGAATGTTAAAGGTAGAGCAGCTCATATACTTTACTCTTTCTAAAGTGAAGAAAATGAATCTGTTCAGATGTTTTACTCTTTTGTAGGACATCTGGTGATATTATACATATCCGTTGGAGTGGTTTGTGGAACTGCAGTGATCATCATGACATTAATGATTTGGTAAGAAATATGAAGTATTTAATTGTAGATATTTAACTGCAATGTAGTTCCCTTTCGAAAGGGTATTCACGCTGTCTCCCCTAGGGGTCGCTATGGGGAATGCCTCCGGCATGCTAGGTGTCTGAAGCATGAGTCTAAACATGACGATGAACTTGACATTGGCAGGCGTCAGCCTATGACATCATTACATATTAGTTGTGAATGCGCTGACTCCAGGTAGTCAAAGAATATACACTAACAAGAAGCGACACTTAATAGAACGTTCCACTGCAACGTCAGTCCACTAGTTTATATGGCAATATCAGCTGTTTTTTAAAAAAAAAAGTACATTAAAGCTGAAATCTAATCTGAATGATGACAAAACAGAATAAAATACTATCACTAGTGATCATCAAATCCTTTTAACAGTTTATTTTACACACTTTGTGTTTAAGTCTTCCCCTTTTTTTACAAAACCTTTGCTCTCTAGAAACCCAGTCAGTTTAACCTGTGTCTATGCCGCTCTTGTTTTTTTTTTTTTTTTTTTTTAGAATATCTGCATTAGTTTCTATGGCAATTATATTGTATTGGTGGGTATATCCCAAAACAACAACACAGAGAGTTTTGCAATACAGTCTTACTATGGAATCCCAAATCCCAAATGTTAACAACATCTGACGATTTCTTTTTACGTGGCATGAGAAAGTCACATAATCCATCAAAGTCTGAAACGGATTTCCTGAAATGCAATTTGAATAGGATTTCAAACCACGTGCAGTGCTGCTTGAAAATTTTTGAACCACTTGCAGAATCTGTGAAAATGTGAATAATTTTGACAAAGTAAGAGAGATCATATAAAATGCATGTTGTTTTTTATTTAGTACTGTCCTGAGTAAGATATTTTATATTAAAAATGTTTACATATGCTCCACAAAACAAACAAACAACAACAACGTCTCGGTTACAAAGGTAACCCTCGTTCCCTGAAGGAGGGAACGGAGATGTACGTCGGACAGACCGACGAATATGAATCTCGCTAGAGAGGCCAATCTACTTTGAGTGTAACTAAAACGAACCAATGCACATTGGCATGCAATCATACGCATCAGCTGCTCGCCTCGCAGCGCGGGTATATAATGAGCAGCAGGTGCGTTGCATCTTCAGGTTTTCGCTGAGGAGCCGAACCGGATAGGCGGCAGCATCAGCGGGTTACGTACGTCTCCGTTCCCTCCTTCAGGGAACGAGGGTTACCTTTGTAACCGAGACGTTCCCATTCAGTCGGTCACGTTCGACGTACGTCGGACAGACCGACGAATAGGAATCCCTACAAAAGCGCCACAGGAGCTGCCCCCTTCCAGCGCTCTATTGTAAGCCACCTGAACCCCCTTGCCTGAGGATGGTGGGACAGGGCTAACACAGAGAGAGTCGATCACTGCTGTTCCCCAAAACCCATTCAGTGAGACTATTGGATAACGCTGGGAAAGCGTACCCTTTCGCTGGGAAAGGAACGCTGCGGAAGCCACATCCTTCCCCGAAGGAGTTATGTGGAGAAGTACATATGGACTAACCCTGTAGGGCTGTGCTACATATGGAAGAGCTGGGGTGACTCCAACCCGATGAAGGGTAGGTTCTCCCAGAGGAAAAGACACAGGCTTCGTTTAGGAGCAACCGTGGAACCAACCGTATGGGATCCCCGTAGGGTCACACATATGGAACCCAGCCTAAACCCGGTTCTCAAGGATACAACGGAGTATAGGCCTGGCGCCAGACGCTCCGCCACGTCGGCTGCCGAAGGGATATCGGAGGACTCGACAGGGTCTGCCTTGTAGGGACTCTCTGGAAAAAAGAAGCGCATGTAGCGCAGCAAGCCGACACTAAGCCGGGGCCTCTCCGTGCCTCTGACCTGTGGCGAGAACACGGGAGGAGACCGGCTGGACACGAAGGCTATAGTATCTAGCGAACGTGTTAGGTGTCGCCCAGCCCGCAGCTCTACAAATGTCTGTCAGCGAGGCGCCACGAGCCAGCGCCCAGGAGGATGCGACACCTCTCGTGGAGTGAGCATGCAACCTGAGCGGGCAGGGCACGCCCTGAGCTTGGTAAGCCAGGGCGATGGCATCCACTATCCAGTGGGCCGTCCTCTGCTTGGAGACAGCCTTTCCCTTCTGCTGGCCTCCATAACAGACAAAGAGCTGGTCTGAGGTCCTGAGGCTTTGGGTTCTGTCTATGTACTGTCGCAAAGCGCGAACTGGACAGAGCAAAGCCAGGGCTGGGTCTGCCTCCTCCGAGGGCAGCGCTTGCAGGCTCACCACCTGGTCCCTGAAGGGAGTGGTAGGAACCTTGGGCACATAGCCAGGCCGGGGTCTTAGTACCACGTGGCTATCACCCAGCCCGAACTCCAGGCACGATACGTTGACCGAAAATGACTGCAGGTCCCCTACCCTCTTGATGGAGGCCAATGCAACCAGCAGCAAAGTCTTCATAGACAGAATCTTTAAGTCTGCCGATTGCAAAGGCTCAAAGGGAGCAATCTGAAGTGCTCTTAGCACCAGAGCAAGGTCCCAAGAGGGTATGGAGGGGGGACGAGGAGGATTTAACCGTCTCGCCCCCCTAAGGAACCTGACGACCAGGTCGTGCTGACCAACAGATTTGCCATCTATGTGGTCGTGGTAAGCGGAGATAGCAGCAGTATGGACTTTGAGGGTGGAGGGGGACAGCCTACGCTCCAACCCTTGCTGCAAGAAGGAAAGCATGACTCCGATCGAGCATCCTCGGGGGTCTTCTCGGCGAGAAGAGCACCACTCGACGAACAGGTTCCACTTCGAGGCGTAAGCACGTCTCGTAGACAGTGCAAGTGCCGAAGTGATGGTGTTAAGTACCTCAGGGGGTAAGTCACCTAGAACCTCCGCGTCCCGTCCAGGGACCAGACATGGAGTTTCCAGAGGTCTGGACGTGGGTGCCAAAGAGTGCCCTGTCTCTGAGAAGAAGGTCCTTCCTCAGAGGAATGGGCCAGGGAGGGCTGTCGCAAGGAGTGAAAGTTCTGGGAACCAGGTCTGGTCGGGCCAATAGGGCGCAACTAAGAGGACCTGCTCCTCGTCCTCCCTGACTTTGCACAGGGTCTGTGCAAGTAGGCTCACTGGGGGAAACGCATATTTGCGAAGGCCCCGGGGCCAGCTGAGTGCCAGTGCGTCTGTCCCGAGTGTTCCCTCGGACAGGGGGTAAAACAACTGGCAGTGGGAGGTTTCCGGTGAGGCAAACAGGTCTACCTGAGCCTCTCCAAACTCTCTCCAGATCAGCTGGACCACCTGGGGGTGGAGTCGCCACTCTCCTGGCAGCTCAGCTCGTGATAGCTCGTCGGCCACATGGCTGAGCACACCAGGGACAAGAATGGCATGAAGCGACCTCAGACACTTCTGACTCCAGAGGAGGAGATGGCGGGCGAGTTGCGACATGCGACGGGAGCGTAGACCACCTTTATGGTTGATGTACGCAACGGTCGCAGTGTTGTCCGTACGGACCAGTACATGCTTGCCCCGTAGCGGCCCTCTGAGGCGGCTCAGAGCAAGACGTACTGCTAGCAACTCGAGGCAATTGATATGCCAATGCAGATGGGGTCCCGTCCAAACCCCTGACACTGCATGCCCGTTGTACGTGGCACCCCAGCCGGTGGCAGGAGCATCTGTGAATACCACAGCATGCCGGGACACTTGTTCTAGGGGCACTTCTGCCCGGAGAAACAAAGGGTCCGACCACAGACTGAAGGCTTGGCGGCACTCCTGTGTGATTAGCACCCGGAACGTGCCGCGTTGCCACACCCATCTCGGGACTCGGCCGTGAAGCCAGTGTTGAAGCAGTCTCATATGAAGCAGACCAAGCGGGGTTACTGCCGCCGCGGCCGCCATATGCCCCAGGAGCCTCTGAAAGAATTTCAGTGGGACCGCTGTCCTGCCATTGAACGTATTCAGGCAGTTCAACACCAACTGAGCACGTTCCTCTGTGAGGCGTGCTATCTGTTCGACCGAATCCAGCTCCATACCGAGAAAAGAGATCCTCTGCACAGGGGAGAGTTTGCTCTTTTCCCAGTTGACCTGAAGACCCAACTGGCTGAGGTGTCTGAGCACCAAATCCTTGTGTTCGCACAACTAACCCCGGGACTGTGCTAGAATGAGCCAGTCGTCGAGGTAGTTGAGAATGCGAACACCCTGTTCTCTCATGGGAACAAGGGCTCCCCCTACGACTTTCGTAAAGACACGGGGAGACAGGGCCAGCCCGAAGGGTAGGACTCTGTACTGATATGCTCGACCTTCGAACGCAAAGCGCAGGAATGGCCTGTGTCGCGGAAGAAACGAGACATGGAAGTACGCGTCCTTCAGGTCGATCGCTGCAAACCAATCTCGGGGACGGATGCACTCAAAAATGCGCTTCTGCGTCAGCATTTTGAGCGGTAGCTTGTACAGGCTCCGATTCAAAACTCGCAGGTCCAAGATCGGTCGTAACCCACCGCTCTTTTTGGGTACAATGAAGTAGGGACTGTAGAACCCTGACCTCATATCGGCTGGAGGGGCCGGCTCTATCGCGTCCTCCGCCAGTAGGACTGTGATCTCCGCACGCAAGACAGGGGCAACGACATCTTTCACTGTAGTGAAGAGGACGTCCCTGAACTTGGGGGGATGCCGGGCGAACTGAATCGCATAGCCGAGCCTGATGGTCCAAATGAGCCAGCGAGACGGACTGGGGAGCGCTAACCAGGCTCGCAGAGACCGTACAAGCGGGACCAAAGGGACCACCGGCGTACCCGCAGCGGGGCAGCGAGGTGGAACACAGGGACGCAGCTCGGGGGGCTCTCTTTGTGAGGCGGCCCAAAGCGTTGTCACAGTGTGCTAGGCAACACTTACCTGGTTCCACGGATGGACAGAGGGAGCAGTCGAGGCTTTGGCTGCCCGCTGCTCGCTGCTGTCCGCTGGCGACAGAAGAGGGGGATGAGAGTGGTGAGGTTTTTCTCCTCCCACTGCTCTCCAAACCCTCTTCAGACCTGGAAATGGAGGACTGCTCTTTTAATTTTGGGTACCACTGCCTCTTGGGTCAGTGGCGGAACAGAAACAAACCCAATAAAAGGATTTACCACCCGGCCCTCCTCCAGGGGTGGAAGAGCAGCCCCACCCATCTCTGGGTCGCCCGTCTCAGGGGTGATTCTCACCAACCACTTAAACAGCTGCAGAGACGGGAGGCGTCATCTCCCCGCAATGGACACAGCAGAGCCTGCTGGGCCAGAGTTTCTTGCAGGGGACGACACCCTTGGCGACGAGCAGACCGAGGGGCAGCCCAAGAGGAACTCAATGGTTTGTCATGGGAAGCTCCCCGATCCGCTACTAACTGAGGAGAACCGCTGGGCTCAGTCCTCGACAGTGTCACCGAAAAGGCCACCTCGTAAGATGGGAGCATTGAGAAAGCATTTAGCTTGACAACCTCTCGCACCTCACAAGGTAAGCCAGGGGGCACTTCTGGACAACTGAGGTGGACATCGTCTGGCTGAGGGCCTGCGCCGTGACTTTGATCACGGTTAGTCAACAAGCGCAGCTCAACCCCAGCACAGAACTACCCTAATGCAAAAAGAGTGCCTTGACCTCACATGCAGGGTGGGTGTGGTCTGTGTACAGCCACCCCAACCAAGAGGGTAGTGAGAGAAGAAAAACTTATGCAGATTTTGGCACTCTTGGCATTCCATATTTATGGCACCAACATACCCCCATACTGCCAAGTTTTCCATGCACATCTGGAAGACCCAGGAAAGCATGGCTGTAAACTCCGAATCTGAGTCAGCATAAGCACACACCATTACAGTGGGCAGCGTCACCCTCATTTCCAGAGCATAACAGCACTCTCTCCGATGCTGCAATCGACGTCTGTCCCTCAGCTGGAGCTCTGAATGAAATGCTAGGTTCCCCTATGAGAAGGACCAGCAATCCAATCCAGAAACTGCACAGCTTGCAATGCGCTAGAGAGGGAGGGGCCCTAGGGGGTTGGTTCCCCGAAGGAACCCCTCAACCTCATGTCACCCAAGCCATATCAGCAAAGTAGACCTCTTCTGGTGCACCAGAGAGGGCGCTACAATGGAGATTATGCAAGGGAACCGCGCATCTAGAGCGCCGAGCGAGCGCTGGGTTGCCATGACAACCCGCGCTGCAGCCCGGCAGCTCGACGGCACACGACACGCAGAGGAGCGAGAGGTTTGCTCTCGCTGATCTCCACGGTCTTCCCAGAGTGTCGGGCAGACCCGCGGCTGTGCTTTTACACACAAGCGGCAGCTGGCCAACAACAGAGGGGACTCACGCTTCCCGGAGAAAGAAGAGTCATGACCGGCGTGTCTCATATGAAAACATGAAACACCCACGAACATCATTTCAACACGCGCCCAGACATGTAAAACAGTGATCGTGGCCGTCAGTGAGGACAGGAACGACCGCATCCAGAACAACAAGTAGGATGTCATCTTTAAAAAGACGCAAATCTACTTGTGTAAGCTCTTTCAGGGACTTTACTCTTTTAAAAGTGCTGAAGCACGCAGGGGAACGGCCGCCGCAACACAGACAGGGATTGTGTGCAGCCTGTCATGTGCTCTCTCTCTCTTTGAAGGCGCTCACTCTTACCAGCCGTAAAAACGGCTTTTCAGCGCTCAAAAGCGCACCGTACCGGCCGTGAGAACAGCCTTCCGACGCTGTCAAAACAGCTATTTGCTCAAAAACGGCAAACAAAAACAGAAAAAGAGAGGACTTCAACCCCGCTGCTGTGCTGTTCGCCTGCACTCGGAAAAAGAGAAGTTCAACCAAAAAGCTTGACTCGTCTTCTAGCAGACACTCCCTTGCAGAGAACAGGAACAAACACCGTTCGGCTCCAAAGCGAAAAGCTGAAGATGTAACGCACCTGCTGCTCATTATATACCCGCGCTGCGAGGCGAGCAGCTGATGCATATGATTGCATGTCAATGTGCATTGGCTCGTTTTAGTTACACTCGAAGTAGATTGGCCTCTCTAGCGAGATTCCTATTCGTCGGTCTGTCCGACGTACGTCGAACGTGACCGACTGAATGGGAACAACAAATAGCTGAATTTATAAAAACGACCCGCTCAAAAGTTTGTGAACCTTTGATTCTTATACTGTGTGTGGTTACCTGGATGATCTACAACGTTTTGTTGTTGTTGTTGTTGTTTGTTTGTTTGTTTGTTTGTTTGCTCTGAGCAGTTAAACTGCCCAATATTCTTCAAAAAATCCTCCAGGTCCTGAAAATTCTTCAGTTTTCCAGCATCTTCTGCATATTTGAACCCTTTCCAGCAGTGACTGAATGATTTTGAGATCCATCTTTTCACACTGAGAACAACTGAGAGACTCAAACACAACTATTAAAAAAGGTTCAAACATTCACTGATGCTCCAGAAGGAAACATGATGCATTAAGAGTCAGGGGTGATAAAGGATAAAGATGTCCACATTTTTCTTATTTTGTTTAAATATCTTAGTATTTGAAACTTTTTTAATAGTTATATTTAACTTTTAATGGGGTCATATTTATAAATCTAGCTTTTTTTTTTTTTTTTTTTGTCTTGTAAACTTTATGTAAAATATCTTATTCAGGACAGTACTAAATAAAAAATGACATGCATTTTGTATGATCTGTCTTATTTTGATAAAATTGTTCACATTTTTACAGATTCTGCAAGTGGTTCACAAATTTTCAAGCAGCACTGTATCTCAAAATGGATTTGTAAAAATCGCATTTCATTTTTTTTTTCTTTTTTTTTCACACTTGCTAAATCTGATCAGATTTCAATCGCATATGCACAAAATTAGATTTGCATTGACAGTCTGAACATAGCCGTAATATTTGCTTTCATCTTCAGTTTAAATCAGTTGTAGTTCTTGTGTTTCTCTTTTCTTCAGTGATTCTGCTTGTTAACAGCAGGTGTTCATCACTAATGCACAATTATCACTCGATTAATTAATTATCTCAATAACTCCACTCTTGCATGGTCTTGTTTTGGTCTTAGAGGACTGGTCTTCACTACACCTCAGAGATTAACACAAATATGTGTAAATGCATAATATTAACACATGATGGGTGTTCTTGGCTACACAGATTGTGTTGGATGCTGTGAATGAATACACAGGTTGTGTTCATTTTAAAACTAAACATAACTATGTGTAAAGCAACTGAATTCTTCCAACAGTGTTTTATTTATTATTATAAATAACTAGAGTGCTACACATAATGTGTACTTTTTTTACACATTTCTTCCAAGAGTGTAATTATCCTGAAGATCCAGATTTGCTTGTTCAGGTGTTTTCCCATCCCTCTTCTATAAGAATGTAACATGTTCATTGTTTTCAAGGAGAAGCAGAATGAAAAAGAGAATGGAGTCTCGGGTGAGAAAAATTAGTTTGGTTATCAATAGTATTATTGATCAGATAAATTGAGTAGTAACTAAAAGATTGAAAGTCTGAATGTAGTTGTTATATTATATATTTTGTGTTGTTTATGATCATTAGTTATTTGTCTATTCTGTTTTTTTTTTTTCTTTAATGGCAAAGATGAATCAGTCCAGACCTCATGACAGACGCAAAACTTGTGATGTCGAATTGAGTGAACATGTGTATGCGAATGTAACGGTAAGTTATTGTTAACAGTAACTGTAAGTTATCATCTGTTGCTGGAGACACTAATATAGTTATCATTACAGTTATCGTCCATTTCTTTCTTTCTTTCAGCGTGACATGAAGAGGCCATAGTATTTGAAATGCATGGCAAAATATGTCTTCCTTTGGGTGGAGCCCTGAATGATTGACAGATCATTTTATACAAAGTGACTTACAAATGATAAACAACTGTAACAACACTGTAACTGTAATCTGTCAAAAGAGCCAGTAATATTTGCTGTGCACAATGCCAAGTTTACATTGTAAGCTAAATTAATGCAAGCTTGTACAAAGTGAAATGCTGAAAATATATAGAACAATATATTTTTAAGCACTTGCAAAGGGATCTTCAGCATGATGTTTTACTGAAATGTTGTGATGATTATTTTGATTCAGTGACTGATAGAAATGGGGGAGAAAAAGTATCACAAATTTATACAAAGTGTCTAATCACTGAAGTGTGTTTTTTATTTACATTTTGTTTTTGATTACTTCATTTACATGTATTATGGTGTTTCAGCCTTTAGTATCATTGTTAATGTCTTCAATGCATATAATAAAGCTCTATTATGGGAATAGTTTACAGTCTTCTGTCCTTCAATACTGCCAATCAACATAATCAATAATAAACAGCGATACATTTAGAATTTGGTAGACACACACACTGTACTGTACTAAACAACACTGATTAACCCACAGTTCATTATACTAGTTAATTTTGTATGAAAACAATATAAATATTCTGAGTCTGAGCCTGAAGATGTCATACTTTTCGTGGTCTTTGCATCACCTGCTGGTGACCACGTAACAAGGCAGCGGTATGCCTATTTTCTCTCTTTTTTTTAAGATGAATGTGGATCTGTGATTTTAAATGCCAAGCTCCAAAAAGATTCATAAAACACTCCATAAGATTGGTGATTAACATTAAAAGTTGTTTCCCCAAGAGTTTGAAGTGGACGCTTCACAGTTTCATGAAAAATGTCAATGCTTAATATTTCCTGCACAATTATGTACATACAGAAATATTTCTTAAAGACTTCTGTATATTGCTTATCCTGTGTGAATAAACTCTGCTAAAGTCCAAAGTAACATTTGAATAATGTACATATATCCTAAAAATGAATCCTGTGTGACTGAAATGCTGCAAACCGGGTCCTTTTAAGACAATATTTCTGCTATCAGTCAGTGATGCCCTCTGTTGGTAGAGAATACCAATACGGTCGCTCGAACGCTTGCAGTGACTTCACCTGCTGGCAGTTTAGAACGCAGTGAGCAATCCAGTGGTTTATATAGATCAGTGGAGCCAAGCACAGAACAGGCACAAGGAGTTATGCAAGCATGGCTGGGAGCATCAGAGCAACGGCAACAATTAGAGTAGATTATTTTAGGCAAAACAGCTGAAAATGATATACAATCACTAGTAATATGATTTAATTATTATCACTTTTGACCATTAGGTGGTGCTGTTACCAAAATGAGGATGTGAGGAGATGTTACAGCCTCAGAATCAGCTTGGCACCATGCCAACAATTTTGTTGCTATATTATTCGAGAACGGTTTGGTCAATAAAAAGGCTTTTAATAACCTTTTTGCTGGCATGGTCTCATGATGATCTGAGGTGATTTTGGTTAAAATTGGACCAACAATTTAGGAGTTCAAAAAAGTAGGTTTTCGAAGAAATTAAAAATGGAAGAATGCAATTTTAACTATGGCATAATTGGTATTTTCACAACAATTACATCGAACCATTTTTGGTTCCCCAAAGACATTTCTTAAAAGATCCATGTTTTATTAAGGTGAAGGACATTTTAATAATCTAAAGAACACTTTTCCACTAATAAAAAGATTGATTTATTTATTATTTCACAATGGAAAGGTATAATGTATGTTAAAGGATCTTCATGTAGCCATCAATGCCAATAAAGAACCTTTATTTTTAAAGGGAAAATCTCAGCATCTGTTGAGATTTCCACTGTAGCTTTGTTTGAATACTCCTTCAGTGAATCTGGTTTCCACAGACACATATGAAACACATCAGATCAAAACAAAAGTGGAACAAATAAAGGAGATTTTAAAGTGTTCAGGATTGAGTCAGGCGGCTCCCTCAAGTGTTCAGATGATGTTCAGCACCACGGACAGCAGCAGAGATTCAGCACAAGCAAACAAACACAGTCTGTCCAGATCAGCTCCTGGAATTACACTTCAGAAAAGCCTTATGCAGAATAACTGATGTTCAAGAGCCCTGTATGAAACTGAGTCATGTTACATAAATCAACAAATCATAAATAGTTTATCTGGACAGACATGAGCTGCTGAGTTTGTAAGAACAAGTACATTAGTTACTGTAGTGGATTTAAATGCATCACATTTCCTTCTGAATGTTTGAACCTTTTTAAATAACTGTTTGAATCCCACAATTGTCCTCAGTGTGAAAAGATAAATCTTAAAATCATAGTCACTCCTGGAAAAGGATCAAATATGCAAAAGACAATGTAAAAAATGAAGAATCTGCAGGACCTGAAGGATTTTTCTGAAGAAAGTTGAGCTTTTTTACTGGTCAGGCCATTTTAGGGTGATCAAAACAGGGTTGTGGGTAATTGTGGAGCAGCACTAAACAGTTTTAGAAGGATCAGAGGGGTTTATGGAAAGAGTTTGACCTCGAGTCTGACGCTTCTTGCAGGAACCTGAGGAAACAGATCATCAAAACATCACATTTGAGCTCTTATTGTATCTGCAGTTGTTCTGAACTTCCTGTTGACTAATAAAGTCTTAGTGGCAACATTTGCATTTTAACATGGCTTGTGCACTAAATTGATTAAAATAATTGTTGTTCTTCCTCAGTATTTTTTTTTTTTTTTGGCAAATATTTGCACATTTTAACTCAAGCTGAATAACAACACTAGTGTCTTCAGTAAAACTGCTCAAGCTGAATAATGACACTATTGTCTTTTTAGAGCTGTTTTACAGAATTTAAATTTGTCTCAAATTTGATAAAGATTGCATCATTGATTCTGTTTATTACTGTGAAGCTGTTTTGAAATGATCTCTACTGTATAAAGGGCTTTAGAAATAAAAAAGAGACTTGACATTCTTAATTCAAGATTCATTTAGGCCTACTTCTATGCAAAATGACAAATCTTAAAATTAAGCAAGCAAGAGCAAATATCAGCCAATAGGGTCGGAAAATATAATTTGTGCACCAAATTACCAAAAAAAAACAAAAACAAAAAAAAAAAAAACAGCATTTGTGATGGTCATGGTCAAAAGATGGGTTAAATGCATTTCAGTTACTAACCTGTTCCAACTTTCAGCTTCACTTCGGTGTGGAAATCTATCCCATATTTATCGACCCCACAATAGTATGTTCCAGAATCCCACTGACTCAGATTTCTGATGGTCACATTTAAACTTGTTTCCTCAGATTCTTACCAGGAATCATCAGAGTGAAAGTCAAGATGATCTTCATTCTTCTCTCTTATTAAATGATCTTCTCTGTTATCAGTAGATTCAGTTCTTCTGAAGCTCTCGTGTGTTTCAGGTGGGTTCTGGTTGCGTTTTTGTCATAATTATGATGAGATGCAAACTTCCTCCTCTTTTGTCTTCTGCTGTTCTGTGTCACAAGTTCAGACTTGAAACATCAACAAAAAAAGAGCAAAATTTACAGAAGAAATCAGAACTGTTGACATATAAAGAGTTTTGTTGATGAAGACAAGCTTATTTCTCCTTCTGTGAGCTTCATGTGTCATGAGTTCCTCTTTGTCACTCGCGGCCTCTGAATGAATAAACTATTATTAGTAACTGAACACACTTCCCACAATTTCACTTTACTTCCCGTCTCCCGTATTCAAAGTAAAGCCTCCATTTCCACATCCTCTATTCATGGATTAATTCAGTTCTGCAGAAACTACAGAAACACACTCACACTTTACAGCAGGCTTGATCATTCACTTCATGGAGTTAAATTTAAATATATTTCATTTATTCAATAAGAAGACACATTTACCAGAAGAGAATGTCATAAATATAAAGAAACACATAAAAAGATAAAAACCACTAAAGCAGAAGTGAAACTGTTGAACAGACTTTTCCCTTAAAAATAACAATATTGATATTCATTAATAATACATGAGAACATAATTATCCATAAACTGAAAGTTCATCTTTATTATGACTTGAATCCAGATCTTGTTTTACACAGATGAGGCCTTTGTCAAGCTGTGAAGCTCTTTTGTGTTTGTTTTGTCTCTCTGTGTCTATTTCCTGGTCATTTAATAAGTCGAAACACTTCATTGTGTGTCACTCCAGTGTAAGACAGCTGCCATAAACATCACTGTTTAATTAACTTGTTTAATTAAGTTCATTGAGCTATATCCCTGATACGATACAGCAGTGTATTTCACATAAATAAACAAATAACACATGTAATGTGCATAATATACAACTTTTGTTACTGCTCATTGTGTAACAAACAATATAATAGAAAAAGAATGAATTTATTAAATTTACTATAGTCAAAAGCTAGAACGTAGATATGGACTGACTGTCTATATTCCACAAATCAAGCAGATGAGAACATTATGATTCCTCGTTTAAAGCCTGATGTATCCAATGATTTCTTTCTTTTTTTTTTTTTGTCCCATCACATGACATTGTGGCTTTAGATTCCAATCCATGAAGATGATGAGAGACACAGATCATTGAATCATCTGGTTTATCTGCAGTGGAGTAGATCATTGAATCATCTGGAGTATCTGGAGTGGAGTAGATCATTGAATCATCTGGAGTATCTGGAGTGGAGTAGATCATTGAATCATCTGGTTTATCTGCAGTGGAGTAGATCATTGAATCATCTGGTTTATCTGCAGTGGAGTAGATCATTGACCATCTGGTTTATCTGCAGTGGAGTAGATCATTGAATCATCTGGTTTATCTACAGTGGAGTAGATCATTGACCATCTGGTTTATCTGCAGTGGAGTAGATCATTGACCATCTGGTTTATCTACAGTGGAGTAGATCATTGACCATATGGTTTATCTACAGTGGAGTAGATCATTGACCATCTGGAGTATCTGGAGTGGAGTAGATCATTGACCATCTGGAGTATCTGGAGTGGAGTAGATCATTGAATCATCTGGTTTATCTACAGTGGAGTAGATCATTGAATCATCTGGAGTATCTGGAGTGGAGTAGATCATTGAATCATCTGGTTTATCTACAGTGGAGTAGATCATTGAATCATCTGGTTTATCTGCAGTGGAGTAGATCATTGACCATCTGGTTTATCTGCAGTGGAGTAGATCATTGAATCATCTGGTTTATCTACAGTGGAGTAGATCATTGACCATCTGGTTTATCTGCAGTGGAGTAGATCATTGACCATCTGGTTTATCTACAGTGGAGTAGATAATTGACCATCTGGTTTATCTGCAGTGGAGTAGATCATTGACCATCTGGTTTATCTACAGTGGAGTAGATCATTGACCATATGGTTTATCTACAGTGGAGTAGATCATTGACCATCTGGAGTATCTGGAGTGGAGTAGATCATTGACCATCTGGTTTATCTGCAGTGGAGTAGATCATTGACCATCTGGAGTATCTGGAGTGGAGTAGATCATTGACCATCTGGTTTATCTGCAGTGGAGTAGATCATTGACCATCTGGAGTATCTGGAGTGGAGTAGATCATTGACCATCTGGTTTATCTGCAGTGGAGTAGATCATTGACCATCTGGTTTATCTGCAGTGGAGTAGATCATTGATCATCTGGTTTATCTGCAGTGTAGTAGATCATTGGATCATCTGGTTTATCTGCAGTGTAGTAGATCATTGGATCATCTGGAGTTTCTGCTGTAGTGTAGATGGTGGTGGTGTGTTTGTTCTTGCACTGAAACTCACTGATTTCCTGATAAAAATGGTCATTCCATTCAATGTCCTGCAAAATATCTCATGTTATCTTCCAAACCCTTCCACATTTGAACATCTCAACAGTATTTGTTATCACTAGCAGATATATGTTAAGTTTTGGATGCTGGTGAGCAGAAGAAAGACGTCTAGAGTCGGCAGCTCCAAACCAATGAGCAACAGGTATGTGTTTTCAGCAGCTCATAAACATAAGACCATCATCATCATCATCACTCACCTCTGAAGTGATTCCTGCTGTCGTATTCAAAGGCAAATGTGTGATGGAGACTGTCAAAACATGAGAAGAATTAATATTCAAACAACAAATGCTAGAAAATAACATTAAGTAAACTTGTGTGCACATAGTTAATCATATTTAGGAGACTTTGGTCCCATAAGAAAGATAACAAAACCTCCTGTTTGAGACAGACATGATATACCAAAATTAAACACTCTCATGGCAATTTGTAAGTACCTAACATTTTTTTTTTTTTTTTTAATTAGTGGATAATTGATACGAATTTGTATGATTTCATCTGTAAATTTTGTATATATAGATTTACATTACATCTAAAAATCATGCATTTAATCAAATTGTACAAATTCACGAGAAATTACCACTTCATAAAATAATGTTTTCTCATGAGATCTGGTTGAAAAATAAAATACACTAAAAAAAATAATAATAATTTGTTGGATTTACTTAAAATATTCATGTACCATTTTTGCATCATGGTTTTTAAGTAAATTCAACTTGAAGTAATTATGTAAAATTAACAAGAAAATGTTTTGTATATATACATAAATATATGAACATTTACTAAGTTTTCTTAAAAGACTTGAGTTTCGGTAACTCAGTTTTACAAGTTGAGTACTAAGTTCAGTTTTCTTAACAAGCTTGTTCACATAAAACCGATTTCCTTAAATTCCTCAAGCATGTTTTTTTTTTTTTTTTTGTCTTTAAAAAGTTTCCATAATGTATTTTAAAAATCAAAATTCATAATTCTTGATCTGTTGAAAGAAAGTATTGTTGGTGAATACAATCTATTAATAACATATTTGGTCAGTGAGGAGATTAATTACTTATTCTACTTTATGATGTTGAAAACTATATCATCTGATCATCTTTGTTTCTGCCTTTATTTGCACTAAATTATGTGTTTTGGTAAACACTGTTACAAAAACCACAAACTGACATAAAAAGCAAAGAGTCAAACTGCCCAACTAAAATAAAGCATGATCACCATAACGGTGGCCGAACATTTTAAATAAAACATTAATATCTAAACCTCTGTTAATTCTCAAAAAGAACTTCAGTGTGTGTGTGTGTGTGTGTGTGTGTGTGTGTGTGTGTGTGTGTGTGTGTGTGTGTTTCATGCATCTAAATCTGACCTTGCTGTGAAAGTCCTGATTGTGAAACTCTTGATGGTTTCTTGCTAATCTTCCTACACCACACCATCAGCGTCATGAAGAAGATGATCACCATGATGACTAACCCAACACTGACGTATATGACAGACTCTGAATGTGGGGCGTGACCTGTAACACACATTTAATAGCTGAAAATGAAGTAATTTTATAATTGATTAACTTTGCAACAATGAAACTGTTATTTTCCTGTTTATTACTGTGAAGCTTTGAAATAATATTGTGATCTTATTTTATTTAATGACCATTGGCCTGTTCCCTTGTAGTTCATTTCTACTGAAGCTACACTTCTAATAAATATAATCACTTACCCAGTTTAACCAGCAACAAAATCTCTGAATAGAGATCAGGTAAAGGCAAACTCCTCTTCACAGCACACCAGTATTGTCCTGCATCCTCTGTTCTCAGATCAGTGATGGTGACGGTGAAAACTCTGTTCTTCTTGTCATCAGTCAGAGAGAATCTCTCGTCTTTAGCTGGAGATCCTGATTCAACCATGATGTTTTTATTTAGAACGTATTTACACTTGCCTTTACAAAAATACTTTGAATTTGATTCATATCCAGGTTTATATGAGCATCTGATCTCAATTCTCTCTCCTCTGTGTCCTGTAACTGGACCTGGAGCTCCTACAACAACAGCTGAAACACAAATATCATTATATATATTGATGATCATACGATAACAAAATCAAGAGATCATGTCAAACTGTGTGTAAAAGAGCTCAGAGTCTCAAACTCACCTGTACAGATGCTGGAAAAGAGCAGCAGAACGTCCCACATGATCAACTTTGACAAGAGTTTCTCTAAAATAAAACACCAAATTCAGTGTGACAAACGTGACTGTCGTTCTCTTCTGTACTGAGTGAACAACTTAGCGTCAGCAACTAATATTATCATTTCCTTCCCCTTCCTGTCTCTCTTACCACATCAGCTCTACAGGACATCTTAAAGGAGCACATTTACTCTGACAAACTGCTTTTCTTTTGTGCTTTAATCCCTTTCTTACTTTCACTGGTTCATTTTAAACTTTCCTGTGGTGGACAAATTATTTTTAAAAGTTCAAATAAGCTATTCCATGTTATCTTTAAATCTTATTTTAATGAGCAAACTGCTGTTCATAATAGCTTTATATGGAGTATTAAACATCGCAGCACTGGACCGGTCAAGTTTGAAATCTGCTCAAAACTGAACCTTCACCTGAGAATGAAGTCACTTGTCAAGTAAACAAAGAGTTTGAGAGTATAATTCAAGTGAACAAGGCCATACGACAGTGAAAATACCGTTCATGAGAGTGTTTTTGTGAGTTCACAGTCGCAGCTGATTTCAGTCAAACTGGGTCATCTAGATTGGAGATTTATTCTGTAATGGTTTGCTCTGTTTTACTAGTGGATTAACATAAGCGTCTTTAAGAAATGATGCTCCCTTCAGTATTGGCACATTTCCTGAAAGAAAGAAAGAAAGAAAGAAAGAAAGAAAGAAAGAAAGAAAGAAAGAAAGAAAGAACTCTAATGCAGTTTTTGACTGGAGTTTATTTTATTGTTTGTTTCTGATTGTGCGAGATCTTTCAGTAAACAACTGAAACCTGAATGAAAATCTGAATCAATTCTTTGCCCAAAACGACAACGAAGGATTATTGCTACTACATGCTTGTTATCATCAGGTGTCTTCAATAATGCTCATTCATCACTCAATTAATCACTTACGTATCTAATTAACTCTAACGCTGCTTCAGTGTTACTTTATAACATATAAACATAAACCTATTTAAACACTGAGCGGTGTTAATTTAACACTAAGGTTTTTACTTCACACACCCATATTAAAACCTGAATGCGTGAATTCATGGACAAATTCTGCACATCTGCAAATTAATATGTGAATTCATAAAATGAGAGTAAGAATATTTTCACACAAATACATTTTTTTTTCCTTGGATATTTTTCTAGCTAAATCACAAATCCATAAAACACCTGCTCCACTACGAGACTCAGACACTGTTTTTTCACTAACAGTTTCCTGCTCTTTCACTTTTATACCACATATCTGTGTGAAATGTGGAGTGAAAAAGTGATTTTGCACCTGTAGAGGCGGGGACAGGCACTGTTCAGAGACCAGAATAGATGGACTGTTACAAACACTCAGACAGAACAGAGCTGTGTGTTTGTAATGCATTACACTGACTGTGAAATATCTGTTTTAGGTACAGGAGAGTCATGTTTTGAGTTCTGATGTTTGGATCAGGGTCACTGGGTTAGTTTTGTTACTCAGATCTGGAAACCCTGAATCTGAGACATGAATCACTTCACACAGAGGGTACAGGAGAGGAGCTAAACATGCTTTGTTTAGAATTTGAAATATTTAGAATTTGAAATATTGAATAATAAGATTTTTTTTAGAATTTACTTTTTATTCATGTTTTATTACTGAATATATTGTTCCCTCGTTGGTTGAGATGTTTTGTGGATGTGTTGCTGTCACGTAGATCACTTCTGTCCTGCTGTCCTGTGTTGGGTCAGGTGAATTTATAATGGCATAATAATCACAGTCTGGATCTGTCACCTGATTGGTCGAGTGGGTGTGACTGAGGTTTGAATCAGGCTGCTGATTGGTTACTGTGGTGTAAACAGTAGAGACTTCTGGGAGGTTGCCGAGGTGTGATGCAGGCGTCTGATTGGATGAAGAAGTTACCGCAGCGACGTCACTGTTTGGAATCTCTTCATACATGCGGTCAGTCTGAAAAACAATCAATAATTTACTAGTTTATATAGTTAATACTCTCTATTGATCGATAAACAATCATATTTCTGATCTTCTACAGATAAAGATCTGAACACCCACCTCTGTATTGTGCTGCACATTTTGCTGAACTAAAGCTGAATGAAAACAGAGAAAGAGAAAGTCAATTCATATACTAAAACAGGACTTATATAATAATAATTACAAACAAACTGTCACCTGTCCCACATTTCCTGTTCCTCTTTTTCAGGATGAGGAACGTTCCAGAACACAGAGTCAGAACCAGCAGAACCGAACCCAGACCGCCAGCAACAGAAGCCAGGTCTGAACAGGACATGATATTACATGATATGATATTACACATGATATTACATAAACAACACACTACTGATTCTGATTATACTGTTAAATGAACAATAACAATCTAATAATTTATACAGTTGTAAATCATTTTTATTATAGTACTATAATATATTGAAAAATATTGTCATCATATTGTGTAACTGAAGTGAAACTGCACTGGTAAACCTCGACTCTTCAGAAGGAAACACTTCTGTTACGGTTGATGGCAAACCAAATTAACCACACGAACATGGGTCTCCACAAATGTTCAAACCAATTTCCTTTCTCCAAAATGAGCTTGTTCTGTGCGATCAAAGAGCTGCATCATGGGTAGTGTAGTTTGTGTGCTTACTAGTGGTTGGCTGATGGAGTTCAACTGTAGTATTTCCTGTTTTTGTTCTTGTTATTTCTGTCTGATGAGTCACTGACAGAGAGAAACACAGTGACGTGTGAACGAGCCGCTCATGTGATAAAATCATGGACACATAAACGAAGCTCCACATTCACACACACAAAACATTCACATCATGTGAATATTAACAGATGTTGTATGTATATTTTTTATTCACAACACAGATTACTGTCTACTGAAAACATTTTAATGTTCATTTTAAAGACACTTCCTTATCCAAAGCAACTTGCAAATGTTTAATAACAGGGAAAATCCCACCGGAGCATCCCACCGGTACATTTAGATGCACAATATTCAAGAAATCAGAGTCATATAGAGTGACAGACTGATGAACTGACCTGATTGTAGATTCAGTTCTGTTGTGCTGAAAGACGACTGTGTTTTTGAAAAAGAGCTGATGGTTGAAACTTTGTTTTACAAGTTTTATCTGAAGGGTCACAGGAAAGATCAACTTAAAGGATGCAATTTTTAATTGAATCTCTCTTTTAATCACTGTTTCATGTTGTCCCAAAGAAAACCCCTTTAACCACAGTAAAATCACTGTAACGCACAGCTTGTAGTGGATCATTGCTGTATTTTACACTCAACACACTGAAATCTAAGCAGAAAATCAACCCAACACAACAATTGATGATTACAACTGATTAACCTGCAACAAAATCTCTGAATAGACGTCAGCTAAAAAGATATCAGCAATGAAAGTCCTCTTCACAGCACACCGGTATTTGCCTTGATCCTCTGCTCTCAGATCAGTGATGGTGACGGTGAAAACTCTGTTCTTCTTGTCGTCAGTCAGAGAGAATCTCTCGTCTTTAGCTGGAGATCCTGATTCAACCATGATGTTATTTGACAATAAACAATCCCCTCTACAAAAATACTTTGAATTTGATTCATATCCGGGTTCATATGGGCATCTGATCTCAACTCTCTCTCGTCTGTGTCCTGTAACTGTATCTGCAGCTCCTACAACAACAGCTGAAACACAAATATCAGCAAGAGACATCAGCAGGCCAGAATAATAACTTACAAATATCATTCATATGAGTCTGATGATCATGTGATAATCAAGAGATCATGTCAAACTGTGTGTAAAAGAGCTCAGAGTCTCAAACTCACCTGTACAGATGCTGGAAAAGAGCAGCAGAACGTCCCACATGATCAACTTTGACCAGAGTTTCTCTAAAATAAAAGACCAAACTCAGTGTGACAAACGCTAATGTCGTTCTCTTCCGTACTGAGTGAACGTCATGCAGCCTCAGAAACTAAAACGAACATTTCCTTCCCCTTTCTTTCTCTTTAACCACATCAGCTCTACATGACGTCTGTAATGGTTTACCAGTTCACCAAACTATATTGCATAGATAAGCAGTGTTGTGCTCTTTGAGGAAGGGATGATCCACTTCATTATAAGGTGGTCAGAGTATCTGTGACATTTACTCAGTATGTAAAATGTGAGTGTTTCATGCAGCATTCCAGTCTTGTTGCTTATTGAATATTAATCAAGAACTGCTCTGAGACACAAAGGTTGAGGATCCAAACACAGAATTTATTAAAAGGGTAATCCACAATTATAATCCACATCCAGGCAAAAGGTTATACACAAACAAACAATCCAAACAACAGCTGAGTAAAGCACTGAGGCAAAACGGAGAATCCAGTGGAACAGGTGGATAATCAAAAGAACCAGGACACAGGAGAAACAGGATACATAAGCGCTCAGTTAGACACATACAAGACTTAGCAAAGAATGACAGAGGGATTATTAAATAGAAATGATGAGATCAAAATATGGTGGTAATGTTAAATGTGTTAAATTAAGATATATTAAGGTAAAATACACTATATAAATGCCATCGCTTTAAACGCATGATTATTGTATTATATTTCAGGAACAGTACAACATCTCAATTACGAAGAGGGTTACACTAGCCATCATACTCTGAGGGTACGAGAGGAGTTTCAGCACAGCGCCACCTAGTGTTGATGAATAATGTAACATTGATATTTTGCCTATAACTTCAGAATAGTTTGACCTTCAGGAGTTTGATATCAAGCTGAAACATAATTATCCCATATAGTAACATTTGTGGTTAGTAATATTAATAGTTGAAGAAAAGTGTGTCAAAAATATCGATTCAGTAAAGAAATTTTACCAGATTTTATTTTTACTCGGAACATCATTTACAATGTCTGTGGACAGACTTTTTCTTGATCGCTGAATATATCAGACCCTCGTTTGTTGAGATGTTTTGTGGATGTGTTGCTGTCACGTAGATCAGTTCTGTCCTGCTGTCCTGTGTTGGGTCAGGTGACTTTATAGTGGCATAATAATCACAGTCTGGATCTGTCACCTGATTGGTCGAGTGGGTGTGACCGGGGTTTGAATCAGGCTGCTGTTTGGTTACTGTGGCATAAACAGCAGAGACTTCTGGGAGGTTGTTGAGGTGTGATGCAGGCGTCTGATTGGGTGAAGATGCAGGCATTTGATTGGATGAGGATGTTACCGTGGCGATGTCACTGTTTGGAATCTCTTCATACATGCGGTCAGTCTAAAAAAAAATAATAATTTACTAGTTTATATAGATAATACTCTCTGTTGATCAATAAACAATAATTTCACATGTATTTCTGATCTAAAGGTAAAGATTTGAACACCCACCTCTGTATTGTGCTGCACATTTTGCTGAAATAAATCTGAATGGAACATGAATAGAGAAAAGACCAAATCAAATCAGTTCAAACATTAAAAACAGGAGTTTAAAATCACAAAGCATTACCTGTCCCACATTTCCTTTTCCTCTTTTTCAGGATGAGGATTGTTCCAGAACACAGAGTCAGAACCAGCAGAACCGAACCCAGACCGCCAGCAACAGAAGCCAGGTCTGAACGCATGGCTAAACACATGATATTATAACATTACAAATATCTATCGTTGTTATCTTGTGTAACGGAAGTGAAACTGCACTGGTAAACCTCGACTCTTCAGAACGTCTCTTTATGGTTGATGTCAAACTGAAATAACCACATGAAAGATGATCTGTGCATCATTTTATGTTTATACAGGAAATAAAACGTGTCTCCACAAATGTTCAAAACAATTTCCTTTCAAAGAGTGATCACGTGATGTGTGTTGCATTATGGGTAGTGTAGTTTGTGCTTACTAGTGGTTGGCTGAAGGACTTCATCTGTAGTATTTCCTGTTGTTGTTCTTGTTTCAGTTTCTGTTTGATGAAACACTGACAGAGAGAAACACCAGTGACGTGTGAATGAGTCGCTCATGTGATAATATAATAACAAATAATAATAATAAACCCTGACAGTAGGCAAAAACACACATAACATTGTTTGTCCTGTGCTGTTGCTGCATATGAACAAAGATTGTGTTTTCTGTTCGTAACATGATTACTGATAATCACATGACATTAGTGCTCATTTAGAAGATGCTTTATTATCTGAACTGATACAGTCACTTTGGATAAAAGTGTTTGTCAAATGCATGAAAAACTTATGTGAAGTAATGCTGCGTTCATGTCATGATATTTTTACTCAGAAACTGTAAAAGAAAGAAAGTACTAAAGAAAACAGGCTATTAAAAACAGGCTGTGAAATGACACGTCCAACATTGAGTTATTGTACATTTGATTAAAGTGTTGAGGAACATCTCTGACTATCGAAGCCGCTGCCTTGTTTTTTTTTTTTTTTTTTTTCCAAGTTGGAGATTTGATGAAATTCAGACTTTCCGAGCTGGTGCAAGTTTGTGAAAAGACATGAACTGTGTAGCGGGAACTAGCTGAAAACTCGTAATTACAGGAATTACATCAAGATCATGAATGCAGCATTAGATTTGTGTATATAAGCTTTGATGTCTCTGTATTCAATACAATCAGACTATTAATGTTTAATTGAAGTTATGACTTATGCATGCAAACACAGTAACATCACATTAACAATATTTTCACCAAATTTCATGTGAGTTTACATGTCTGCAGGTGTATTCATTGTGTGTGTGTGTGTTTATAGAGTTACTCTTCCCTAATGCACATGTATGAACAAACACAGTGTCAGAAAACAGCTCCCTCTTCAGGACAGTGGAGGTAAAGTCTGGCCATCCTCAAGGTTACTCCATCTATCCATCATTTTTTTTTTTTTTTGCCTGATTCTTTTATATAAGGGAATTCAATAACATGTTACTGCCCTATCCATCCATCCATCCATCCATCCATCCATCCATCCATCCATCCATTCATCCATCCATCCATTTATCCATCCATCCATCCATCCATCCATCCATCCACAAATTAATTCAAACATCCATCCATCCATTGATCCATCCATGTATCCACTCAACCATCCAGCATTCACCCATTCCTGCATTCATTCTTTCATCCATCCATCCATCCATCCATCCATCCATCCACAAATTCATCCACAAATTCATCCATTCCTGCATTCATTCGTCCCTTCATCCATCCAGGGATGATCCTGATTATTTTATATAAGGGAAGGCAGTTACATATTCCTGCCACAAAGTCGTGTAATATATTACTGAACATGCATGCTAACATACACAGTTTACAGGAAACTGATAAACGCCATCTAATCATTACAGGGAGTTTCCCTTCACACTGAAAGTTTCATTTTTTTTTTTTTTTTTTTTTATTGAAAGCTCTGTATGTCGTGAATTTTATACAATACAATTTTTAATCCTCTTGAGAGAGTGTTTTTATCTTTTTTCTATTCTTTGCAAGTGTTTTCATTTGCATGGGGCAGGTCACTAAACTAGACTTTAAAAAGAGGAAGGAAAAAATTGCAAAAACAGCAGAAGAAAGTTCTCAGCTCGCATTTGCGGTTCACTCTCCTGGAGTCTGTTTGCTGTCTGAAACTACAACACGGTAAGAGTTACACTTGTTCAGTGATGAATATTGAATAACTAATGAATCTCCATTCACAGAAGAAACTTGAAGTGAGAAATATACATAGTGTTTATAACATAGACTGCAGTTATAATAGTTTTTATGTAACTAAAGATGACGTGTTTTTGTGTAAATGATTTAGTTTCCTGCAGTGATGTCACAGAGACCGGCTCCTTCTCTTCTTCTGCTGTTTCTGCTCATGATTCCAGGTGAGTCTCTCCTGTAAATGCAATGGGACTTATAATATCTCAACATTAGACAGGTTTTGACTAATCAGTTAGCCCTGCTAGTATCACAGCAATCACTGGTAAAACATCTACTATAATGTAGTAAAATGTAAAATGTATTTGTTGCTTCTAAACAAAATTGTATTATTCAGTTTTTTTTTTTTTTTTGCTGACATAATGTTCAACTAACTGATGAAACTTCTAACATGGTTTTCATAGTTAGTGTTCATTGGTCTCCTTCCTGTATTTCATCACCTTCTATCTGTAGATTTTACAGATATCATAAGATAAGTGTAGTTCTTCATTTATACAAACATGAGTTTTGTGAAGAAAAACAAGTTTTAATGAACGTTTATGGTCACAGGTGAGCATATTTTTAACTGTTTTTGCCAGCAGCCACATCGCCCTGTAGCTCTAGACTGGTTGCCCACTGAAGCTAAGCAGGGTTGAGCTGGTCAGTACCTGGATGGGAGACCTCCTTGGAAAACTAGGTTGCTGCTGGAGGTGTTAGTGAGGCCAGCAGGGGGCGCTCACCCTGTGGTCTGTGTAGGTCCTAATGCCCCAGTATAGTGATGGGGACACTGTACTGTCAAAAAGCACCGTCCTTCAGATGAGACATTAAACTGAGGTTGTGCCTCTCTGTGGTCATTAAAAATCCCAGTATGTCCTTCGAAAAGAGTAGGGGTGTAACCCCGGCCCATTGGTCTCATCATAGACTCCTAATCATCCCCATGCACTGATTGGCTTCATCACTCTGTCTCCTCTCCACCAATAAGCTGGTGTGTGGAGGGCGTTCTGGTGCAATATGGCTGCCGTTGCATCATCCAGGTGGTGCTGCACATTCCCCCTTACATATGTAAAGCGCTTTGACTACCCAGAAAAGCGCTATATAAATGTAACAAATTATTATTATTATTTCTTGTGAATGTTGTGTTTCAGGGGTTTCTAGTGCTGATTGGGGTGTGAGATACAGTCCTTCACACATCTGTGCACTAAAGGACTCATCAGTGATAATGAGCTGCACTTATAAATACCCTACTGGATACCGGATCAGGAGAGTGTTCTGGACCAAAACATTGGAAAAAGATAATGGAGAGTTTCCAGATCTGTCTGAGGACCCTGAATACAGTCAGAGGCTTCAGTATCTGGGAGATGAACAGTGTGCCATCAGACTGAGTCATGTGACACTGAAGGATTCACACGAGTACTATTTCAGATTCATCACTGATAAAGGAAAATTGATTGGTAAACCAGGAGTGACTCTTACTGTCACAGGTGACTCTCATGAGGTTTCTCTCTTCTTCTGTGCATTATGTTGAATAATAATCAGTGTATGACAGCAGCACTAGATATAATGTGTGTGTTGTGTTCAGATCTTCAGGTGGAGTCTCCTGAGAGAGTGACAGAGGGAGATTCAGTCCGTCTGACATGTAAAAGCAGCTGCACTCTGACTGACAGAGCAACATTCATCTGGTACAGAAACTCACAGCCATTAACTGAGAGAAGAGACAGAAACAATGAACTCCTGCTGCAGTCAGTCAGAAGAGAGGATGCAGGCAGATATAGCTGTGCTGTACACGGACACAATCACATCTCTCCTGCTGTTCAGATCAATGTCATGTGTGAGTATGTATTTTATTTAGTGAATACACTTTTTTCTTTGAAGGTTCTATCCATGTAGGAGGGGACGTTCTCGTGACCTTGTGCAATGTTCCCTAAAAGTTCTCAAAGGTGACGAAAATACAGAACGGATGTTCCTAAAATGTCCTTTTTGGCAATGAAAATGCTGTTCGAGGTTCCTTATATAACATTAACAGAATATTCCCATATGGTTCCCTGTTAGTTAGATGGGAATGTTTCATTCGGGACAGCGATGCATCTTCTGTGCACCTAGAGCAGGGATCTCAGTCCTGATCCTGAAGGGCTTCTGTCCTGCAGACTTCAGTTCCAACCCTGCTTCAACACACCTGTCTGTAATTATCAAGCAGCCATGAACACCTTGATTAGCTTCTTCAGGTGCATTTGATTGGGGCTGGCGTTGAAATCTCCAGGAGCAGGGTTGGAGACCCATGACCCAGAGGGAATGTCCTATTGTAATTGTCCCCTAAACATTCAGTACTTCCTGAATGTTCCCTGAAGGTAAACGTTTTAAGATGACGTCTCCCAACCCTTAAAAGAACTCCACATCGTGACGGTCTCTGAACGTTCTGGGAACATTACCAGGTGATAAAGAGTCACGAGCACACACAGCTTTTGCATAGCAACATCATTATAAATAAAAAGGGAACAAAAACATTCATGTTGACTTGTGATCGGGACTCGTGACACTTTTGATCGCATGAAGTCCAAATCTTAACCCCACTGAACACATCTGAGATTAACTGAATGAGTCAGTGTCAGTGAATCAATCATGAACATCTTCAAAGTTCCAGTACCCATGTAAAAGTATCAACTCAGAGTTTTCCTTGAAACTTTACGATTTTCAGTTATAAACTGGTGATTTAATATAATATTTCACTTGTGGATCCTCCAGTGAATCCTTTGATCTCCATCAGTCCATCTAGTGAAATAGTGTCAGGAGATTCAGTGACTCTGATCTGCAGCAGTGATTCAAACCCTCCTGCTCTGAACTTCAGCTGGTTTAAAGGAGGAACGTTTTTAGTGTAGCAGTGTGAAGTATACCTTCGGTTGTTCATTGGGTGATGTCAGGTAAAAACAGCGAACCTATCAGGACCGGAGTGTTAAGCCTGCACTGCACGCGTGTGTGGCGCGTTATGGTGTAAAATGGGAGGGCGTTGGTTACCTGGGATGTGTTGTCATCGACGGAATGCACGTCTAGTGTTATAACGCACAGCTGCCTTGCCTGGGTTTCCAACCGGTCGTGTGTGTGTGTGGGTGTGTGTGTGTGTGTGTGTCTGTGTCTATGTCTATGGTGTGTGTGTGTGTGTGTAACTGCGGGCCAGATTATCGCTCGCTGTGGAGTGAGTGCACACATGCGTCAAGCGAGGCCATTCTTTGGCCGTTTTGTGCCTCGAGTATGTGGGTGATTGTGGTCTGTTTTATGTTCTTTTTCTTTTGTTCATCCTTTGATTTTGTTTTGAATTGTAAACACGCTGAATGTAATGTTTTCTTTGTCAGTTTAATTTTTAGTTCTTTGTTGCAAAGTGTGGAGTTGTTATAAAGTGTGTGTTGCTATATTGAATTATTTCTGTGGGTATAAAAACCCCGGTGGCGTATGTGAAATCAAGTGCGATCTTTGGGTGTCGCCCAGTCACAGTAGGATCTGGAAGAATTTACAGAATCTCAAAGATCAGCTCTGATGACAGTGGAGAATACAAGTGCAGATCCATCAATGAACTTGGAGAGAAATACTCTGATAATGTGACTTTAAATGTCATGTGTGAGATAATGATCATCTGCACATTGTTTAAAATTTCCACATTCATCATTTTGTAATTTTTGTAATTTTTGTAATTTTTGCTATTTTGTTTTTATTTTTATTTATTTATTTATTTATTTATTTATTTATTTATTGTCTGTTTCAGACCCTCCAAAGAGTGTCTCAGTGTCCGTCAGTCCATCTGGTGAAATAGTGTCAGGAGATTCAGTGACTCTGATCTGCAGCAGTGATTCAAACCCTCCTGCAGAAATCAGCTGGTTTAAAGGAAGAACGTTTGTAGGATCTGGAAGAATCTACAGAATCTCAAAGATCAGCTCTGATGACAGTGGAGAATACAAGTGCAGATCCATCAATGAACATGGAGAGAAATACTCTGATGCTGTGACTTTAAATGTCATGTGTGAGTTAATATGATTCAGTAACTCTGACATTTAATCCTCTAAACAGTCTGTGTTGTCTAATTTATTGTGATTGTTAAAGGTGAAGTATGTAAGGTTTTTTTTTTTTTTTTTTTTTTGTTAAAATACATTCTCTTAACCCAGATTATTGGTCATTGACTATTATTAGTATGCCATTCATTGGTTTATGTTTCCCAAAATTGTAAAAGCTGAGCCTCATGAAATCATTAAAAGCAGTCTGCTCAGATCCATCAATCTCTGTTCAGCTCAACCAATAGTTTGAGGTTGGGCCGTGGCTACCGTAACTGGCAGAGATATTTTTAATTTTTAAGCCACCATCGTGGAGATGAGTGTTCGCTTTAGTTGGGCTCTTGACCCTTGACTATTTAATATTAGATTTTGTTTTGGCTGTTGTAACTGTTTTATCAGATAGACAAGCAAAGAGAAAAAGATGATCAGGTGGTGTTGGTTATGTTTTCACATGATCATTATTTGACCTGAATCACTGAACTCATTTAGAGCCCAATCTCTGAGTTAGATTTACATTATTGATTACAGCAGCACTGTGATTCAACAGCAGAAGATCAGCTTTATCTATATAATCTGAAGGATTTCTTAAATGTTCTTCTGATTTATAAAGAAAATAAAAGCTGTTTCATTTCGAGACACAGACATCAAGAATCAGTCTGTGAATCTCAACAGTGGTGAGAATAATAAAGCATGTTGCAGTGCATTCTGGGAGCCACCAATCAAAATGTATCCGTGGTTCCCATCATGCATTGCTGCATAAATAAATTATGAGCTGAATTGTTTTAGTAATTTCCTTTATTCTCACTATTTTATTTTTTTTCTGTTTTATGTGACTTTTTAGTAGCTTGTTTTCTAATGTGATCAGTTGATCAGAATATGTTGCTTGTCACCATCATTGAGATTCACAGGCTGATTCTAGATGTTTCTGTGTGCCTGAAAAAAAAAAAAAAAAAATATATATATATATATATATATAAAATAAATAAATTAAAAAAAAAAATATATATATATATATATATATATATATATATATATATAAAATAAATAAATTAAAAAAAAAATAAATATATATATATATATATATTTTTTTTTTTTTTTTTTTTTTGTGTATCTTTGAATTATATAGAAAAAGCTGTTCTTCTGCTATGATTAATCATGCAAATCTAGCTCAGAGACTGGGCTCTAAATGAGTTGAGGTCAAATAATGATTATGTGAAAACATAACCAACACCACCTGATCATCATTTAATATTTGCTTGAATGGCTGTTATAACTCAGTTATAGCAGCCCAACCAAAATCTAATATTAAAAAGTCAAGGGTCAAGAGCCCAACTAAAGCAAACACTCATCTTCATGATGGTAACTTAAAATTGTGAATTTCTCCTTTGATTCTGCTTGTTAACAGCAGATCACCTTCCTGACACAATGAAAGTCATCCACCGATGAAGAAAGAGGCACAAACTTGCTTAACGGCTTGTGGAGTGACGTAGCAGCAATGTGATTGGATGATAGTTAACACATGTTGTGTTGGACACAGTGTTGTCTCTCTCTCTCTCTCTCTGTCTCTCTCTCTCTCTGTCTCTCTCTCTCTCTCTCTCTCTCTCTCTCTCTCTCTCTCTCTCTCTACACATGATCAACTTAAATTGACACAAAAATGTGTTAAAATAGCCATAACACAAAAAATGTGTTATTAATTAACACACCCTTTTTGAGAGTGTAGTAACACAGCTAAAAGTATTCCTAATATGCTTTTATTAAAAATATCCTACATTTACCTGTTGAGACATGTCTTCACAAGCACCCGTAACAACTGTATGTTGGGGGAGGTGCAACGTGTGAAAGGGGCGTTTACAAGGTTGTGCCTACAAGCTAGGTTCATGAAACTAGTCACAGAAACTACAAACTTCAGCTGAAATAATTTCAATATTTGTCTGTTTTGAGAGTTAATCATGATGATCTTCCTCTTTCAGTTCATGGTGCTGGTAGGAATGTGATTGTGATCGCAGCGACATCTGGAGGATTATTCATCATCATCACCATCATCATCATATTTATAATGTAAATAAAATAATAGAGTATACATATTCTCTACTTTCAAACTAATGCAATAGGATATTTGATTATTAATTATTTATAAAACAATGAGATTACTTTCTTATGTTTCCTATTTTGATAGTCAGAGGAAAATGAAGAGCAGAAGATCTGCAGTACATGAGTATGAGGTGAGGTGAACAAAAAACACAGATTGAAATCAATTAAAGAATAAAATTTGTTTTTTTTATAATGAATCAATAATAGAATCAAATTAGATTTTAAGTGCAAGAGTAGTAAACTAAGTACACAACTAATTTACAGCTACGGTTTTCATTTGTACTGCAGCTATACACTGAACGTATAGGTATGCTGATAGTTTACTAGTTAAATACTTGTAGCACATTTTTTTTTTTACTTTATGAAAGTACACTTTAAAGTATACTCAGTAGTTATAAAATACAAGTATACTTGCACGTTTTCTTTATGTGAACCTAACACCATACTTATATGTAGTATTAATTTCTATACTTGAAATATACCTTTAACTGTACTTGAACTTTTTCCTCGCCAGTGTTTTTCTTTCTTTCTTTTTTTTTTAAGTTGCCAGTCAGCATCAGCATTTTTGATCATTTTCACAAACTTTCATGGCCCCCAGAATATTTTGATGTAAGAATATCTGAATATGCAATATCAAAAGAAAGAACAGAGCCTCTGCGTTCTAGCTTTATGCAGTATTTTAATCAAAACTTGTTGTGGGTAAAATTCATTAAAAAAAAAAGGAATCTGGATCAAAGTCAGAATGATGATCAAAACATAGTTCATAGTAGATCAAGTCCATCAACACCCCTAAAATTTGCAAAGCCTTTTTCCTCTTCATGGGTTTGACATTTCATTCTGTAAGGTTAGGCAGTTTTTTTTTTTTTTTTTTATGCATTTTAGTGTTTGATGATTTTGTATTTTAACGTACACAAGCAATGTTTCTAATGTTTGTTTCTACTTCTTCTCTGCCTGTGTTTTGATCAGGAGATTCTGTACTCTTTTAAAAGATGCGTAATAGCGCCTCCTACAGTATAACGATCAAAATATGGATTGCCGAGAAATTTTAAAAGGGCAAGGAAGCGTTGTTTCATAAATGATGGAAAAGAGATAGGTAGATTTGAAGTAAATTCCTATGGACACTACCAGTGGACTACACAAAAATTCAGATACTCAGAATTAGGAACATATCTGTTTTCTTTATAAATCTATATTTTCAAACAATGTAAGTTTATAAGACAGTATGTAAAACTGTATGAAAAAAGTATATACCTGGCATGAAACTCTAAATGGTGCATGCTGATACAAGAGGTCTAACTCATTTGGTAGCGATCACAACATTATCTACATAGCAGCTGATTGGTTGTTGCCTCAGCATCAAATGAGCTGCAGCTCAACATTCAAACATATTCCAGTATGATGCTGGTAGTAATGTGCAGAATGCTTTCAGAAACCCTCCACCTTCCCCAGCTCCACTTGTATAGATCTGCTACTGGGATAATTCATGTATGTTACATGTGCAGCATCAGTCTTACATGCTCACAGCAATGTCTGTGAATATATTGGCAGTGGCATATCTCTGTACTTGCTCTGCAGCAGTGTAGCAAATCTATTCCACCAAGACCAAATACATTAACATTGCCATATAAACATGCCAATCGCCTTTACCATACCAATCTCCTGAGAGCTGTCATGAAATAAGGCTACACAATCAAAAGAGTAAACACAACTACAAGCCAACAGAGGTGGACATTCCAGGGGTCAGAAAGTAAAAGTCCTGCCATATTTTTATTCCACCCACTGAAGCATTAATGAGATAAATAAGTGATTAATTAAGTGATGATTGAGCATTATTGAAGACACCTGATGATAACAAGCAGAATCACCAAAGGAGAAAATCACAATTTTTAAGTTACCATCATCGAGGTCAGGGTTTGTTTTAGTTGAGCTCTTGATCCTTGACTGTTTAATATTAGATTGTGTTTGGGCAATTTTAGCTGCATTAAAACCAAACAGACAGGCAAAGTTAAAAGATGGTCAGGTGGTGTTGGTTATGTTTTTACATAAACATTATTTGATCTGAATCACTGAACTCATTTAGAGCTCAATCTCTGAGTTAGATTTACATTATTGATTACAGCAGCACTGTGATTCTACAGCACAAGATCAGCTTTTACAATACAATTTTTTTTTTAGAGTTCTGATTTAAAAGAAAAAAGCAGAGCTCATTTAAACACACAGACATCAAGAATCATCCTGTGAATCTCAACAGTGGTGGCCATCATAAAGCATGTTGCAGTGCATTCTGGGAGCCACCAATCAAAATTCATCCATGGCTCCCATCATGCATTGCTGTATGAATAAATTATGAGCTAAATTGTCTTAGTAATTTCATTTATTCTCACTATTAAAATTTTGCTGTTTTTCTGTGACTTTTTAGTAGCTTGTTTTCTAATGTTCAGAGTTGATCTGTTGATCAGAATATGTTGCTTGTCACCGTTGTTGAGATTCACAGGCTGATACTTGATGTCTGTGTGTGCCTAAAAGACTTTTTTTTTTTTTTTTGTGATAAGGACAACTTTTTTTTTTTTTTTTTAAATCTGTATTGTATAAGCTGATCTTCTGCAGAATCACAGTGCTGCTGTAATCAATAATGTAAATCTAACTCAGAGATTGAGCTCTAAATGAGTTCAGTGATTCAGATCAAATAATGATTTTGAGAAAACATAACCAACAACACCTGATCATCTTTAACTTTGCTTGTCTGGTTGGTTTTAATGCAGTTAAAACTGCCCAAACAAAATCTAACACTAAAAAGGCAAGGGTCAAGAGCTCAACTAAAACAAACCCTGACCTTGATCATGGTAACTTAAAAATTGTGATTTTCTACTTTGGTGATTCTGCTTGTTATCATCAGGTGTCTTCAATAATGCTCAATCATCACTCAATTTATCACTTAATTATCTCATTAATGCTTCAGTGGATGAGATAAAAATATGGCAGGACTTTTACTTTCTGACCCCTGGAATGTCCACCTCTGCAAGCCAAGTATGCTTAGGCCTAGTCCACACGTACACAGGTATTTTTTATTAATTGAGTTGTTCCTCCATTTAAAAAAAAAAAAAAAAAACTCGTCTACACAAGCACACTTTAAAAAAAAAACTCCATTCACGTGAAAACACAAACACACTGTCAAGAGCATGCCAAACCAACAGGTGGCGATATATAACCCTAACCATGAAACCATGTCGGCCAATCAGAAGCCTACATCTGCCATTGAACAGTAAACACCTTTACTACGCACAATCTGACGGCGAACAAAGGAGATAACCATGCGCACTCCGACATCACAAGCCAAATTCTCTGGTTTCACCGGCTACATGACAACACTGCAACCGTCACCTTTACTACGCACAATCTGACGGCGAACAAAGGAGATAACCATGCGCACTCCGACATCACAAGCCAAATTCTCTGGTTTCACCGGCTACATGACAACACTGCAACCGTCCCAGTTATTCTACATGTAGCAAGGTGTTTTTTTTTTTTTTTAAATAAATGAATAAATAGATAGAATAGTATTAATGGGTCAAGTGTTGTTCAGTAATAGTCAAGTACAGGTTACTTAAGTGTAATTTTATGTAACAGGGTGGTATTAGAAACTACCCCCCTCCCCCCCCCCCCAAAAAAAAAGATGTACTTCCCCTTTAAGAGAGCGGCCGCTGATGATGACGCGCTAAGTGTGCGATGTTGAGACAGACGAGGTGCGTTCCATTCGACCGTAAGTGGACTGCGAAGTGGACTTCACAGGGTATTTCACCATCTTAAGTGAGATTCCATTCCGAAGGGAGCGAACATGTTCAGTTTGAAGGGCACTGCGAACGACATAGGGAATAAGGGAACATCGATACATCACTTCACAGGAAGTAGTCAAGTCAAGTCAAATTTATTTATATAGCGCTTTTACAATTGGTAATTGTTTCAAAGCAGCTTTACATATTAGAAGCACAGAAAAAAAGGGAAGTGGTTAAAAATAAGCTGTACAAACAAGCGTGGTAATATGTAACATATACAAGATGGTGCTACATTAAGCCAATGTCGGCTGACTCCCAGGGGTGGAAAAAACCCCCTAGGAGAAAACCCAGCGTGGGAAAAAAGTCCTAGGAGGGAAAAAACCCCTTGGAAGATATATATAATATATGTAAATGGATATGCAGATCAAAATCTGAATTATACATTTTTATTATAGAGATTAAAAATAGATTATATATATATATTTGTAAGCGGATACGGGGATTTAAAAATCTATGCAGCCAGAACTGGATCTGTAGGCCCATTGTCTCCTGGGCTGCGTTGTAGTCAGGTCCAGACACAGGTTCTCCATCTGATCTGGATACGGCCTGGATCCAGCACCCGGAAAACCTCGGGATAAGCAGAGAGACAGATATTAGCGTAGATGCCATTCTTATTCTGATGTACAGGTATATCTAGTGTTATAGGAAATGTTCTCGGTTTCGGCCGACCTAATTATTGCAGCGTAACAATCCTTTAACGGATTTGAAAAATGTTAATGTATTGATAATGTGTTATGTGTATGCAAGTCTGCAACTGACAGAGTGTGTCTGCTTCCCGAACAATGCTAGGAAGATTGTTCCAGAGTTTAGGTGCTAAATAGGAAAAGGATCTGCCGCCTTCAGTTGATTTTGATATTCTGGGTATTATCAACTGGCCTGAATTCTGAGATCGCAATAAACGTGAAGGACTATAATGCATTAAGAGCTCACTTAGGTACTGGGGAGCTAAACCATTTAGTGCTTTATAAGTAAGTAGCAAGATTTTAAAATCTATACGATGTTTAATAGGGAGCCAATGTAATGTTGACAGAACTGGGCTAATATGGTCATACTTTCTGGTTCTAGTAAGTAGAGAGGTAAAATTACCCAACTGTCATTGAAAGAGTTTAACGGCTCTCTGGTTTTGAGTATTCATACATTTTATACAAACGAAAGTATGAATGGTTATGGCGATGAGTGTTACATTTGTATATTTTATTGTATGAATAAGCATGACAAAGAAAACGTGTTGAAAAGCAGCTAAGGCTCTATCATTTATTTTATTTTATTTTATTTTATTTTATTTTATTTTATTTTATTTTATTTTATTTCCGTTACCTCAGGAGTGTTTATGCGGCTGCGCATGGAAAAGAAAGCACACGAGACCATGGATTAAGAATACATTTATACAGTTAACCAAATGAGAATTTATTTTCATATGGTATGACAGTTACAGCTTCAAATCTTTTAAGAGTCAATTTTAAATTTGAAAGTAAATTAAAATATCTATTTATTTATTTATGTTATCAATCTGCATGACATTGTCATTGACTTTCTTTGATGACATTTGCTGGGCATTCCAAATGAGCGATTATTGTCAGCGAAGTCCACTTCAACGGATATACCGTGCTCAGGGAGTAGGGAGCAGTGAACACTGCATAGGGACCCTGTCGAATGGAACGCAGCTACGGTTAAGCAGTGCATGAGACCAATCTAATCTTTTATCATCCTGGGGAAAATCCATGATTTGTGTGAGTGAATGTGATGATAATCGTTTAATTTGATGTAATAGTCTTCAAAGATTGTGTGCAATTACACGTGAGGGGTGTTACGAGTTCTCTGTAAAACAGAATTCGGTAAGTGTTCAATGTGATGTTCATGTGCATAACGTGTAAGAATGATGTGCATAAGATCATGAGCATGTTATATTTGATTTTTCTATATTGGTATTTCAATTAATGTGATGAAAATGCTGACGGTGGGTTTTGTGGTTGTGTAGGGTGCCACTACCGTGTTTGTATAACTCTGAAGTGTATTATTTCACCCTAGATGTGTGCTTTAACATTTGTAATTTAAGAAAATTAGTCAAAATTGACACTTTATTTTAGTTTGCTAAAGTTTTCGTTTTAATATTCCTGTGAAATCCGAGTTTGGAGATTATACGCTGTTATAGTGACCCCATGTGGTGAATTTTGAGTACCACTATTTTTGATGTTAGTAAAGTGATGCTGAATGATCACCTGTTATTTGTGAAACTATTCATTTAATACTGTTTAAGATCACAACAAAGAAACTCCAAACCACTGATTGAGTTGAACAAAATAAATCACCAAAATATAAAACGTGATTCAGAGTGTCAATTGATTTCTTTTTGTTAACTGGCAACAAAATTTGGTACCAGGAGTGGGGTCTTTTTATAAATAAATACTGCCAGTGACAGTTAAGTGTTAGTGACACACAGGTGAGCAAACACGGTAGTGGTGAAGAGGAGCCGGTGACAGCCAGAGTGAGGGTTCGTTGCAGTACAGAGAGGACGTGGGAATTGACCAGGACGTGACAAAGCCGAACGGAGTGGTGATGTGGATTTCCCATGGATTTCAGAAATAGGCATAAACTGTCCCTTTTTGCTGCCACGTTCAAGACTTTGACTTGCAACATGTCTGACCATTCAGAGGGGGAAGAGGACGACATTCGTCTGAAGTTAAGGGAATTGAGTCAAAAGCATGACGAAGCAATGGCCACACTTGAGTCTTTGAAGGGTGGGTTTAATAAGACTTATGTCTATGTACCTCGAGAACTACACATCAGTCCATTCACAGGGGACATTGAAAAAGATGGGAGAACAGTAGATGAGTTTATAAAAGGGATTGAGCGTGCTTTAAGAGCCCGAAACTTGACACCAAATGATGAGTGTGATTTTGTTTTGTCTTTGCTGCGAGGTACTGCATTAGAAGAGGTTCGACTGCGAAGCGATGTAGACAGAGATGCAGCCACTGATATACTCACTTACCTTAGAGAGGCTTTCACTGATAGACGTAGCAGTGCCCAACTCCTCCAGGACTTTTATAGTCGTAAACAGAAAGAGGGGGAGGATATTTGTGATTTTTCTCATGCACTAGCTCAAGCTCTTGGTCAGATTACTAAGCGTTCACCAGAAGCTGTGGGGGATTAAAAGATCATGCTAAGAGACCAGTTTGTAGAGGGCATCCGAGACCATGCACTCAGACGGGAACTTCGACGGTATGTAAGGGACAAGCCTGAGTCTTCAATGGTGGAAGTGAGGGAGGAAGCTTATATCTGGGGCTGGGAGGAACCTTCTGGGAGGGTTCGAACCCCTAAAAGTCAAAGTGGTACTTATGGCTCCTTCAGTGAAAGCGCACCGTGTGCAGAAATGAAAGCCATGAGCAATCAACCTGATACTTTATCCAAAGTAATGGATGTAGTCACTGATCAGGGCAGGCAGATCCGTGAGCTATCACAGGCCGTTAAAAGCTTAATGACACAACAACAGGGGGGTGGGGGCCTGCGTGTGAATAACACAAGAGCCCAGTTACGATTTACTGAGGATGGCAAGCCCATATGCCTGAAATGTCAGGAAGCGGGACATATTGCAAGGAATTGTCCACAAAAACTTAACTCAAAAAAAAAAAAAAAAAAAAAAAACTGCACCCCATTCTAGTGAGCCTGGAAATGTGACAAGTCAAGCTATCCAAGGGCTGATGTTCTGAAGAGTCGGGTGGCCCGGGTAGCTGGAAGGAGGACGATACAGGTGCCAGCAGGCTCCATAACTACAGTAATGGCAAAAGGGTGGTCGATGAGTTCAAAAGGTGAAAGCCAGTGGCTGCTAGAGCCAGCACACTTAGCTTTGCCAGGAGGTCTGCTGGTTATGCTGACTGTGGTAAACTCACACCATCACGAGGGCCCAGTCCAAGTTCTTAACCTGTCTAATGAGGATGTGTGGTTGCACCCTAGGACTCGCATCAGTGTTCTGTCGCAAGTGAAGTTGGTGGATAATGATCCAGGACATGAGGTAACATTCCAACGCATTTCTGCGAATGCTGAAGAGATCTCTATGGGGGCCAAATCACCATCCAGGCGAGAGCAGTGGTCTAAAGTGGTATCTCAGCTGGACATTGGAGGTACGGTGGAACAGCAAGCTGAGTTGAAAGCATTACTCGCTGAATATGCCCATGTGTTTGCTTTAAGCGATGAAGATCTTGGATTTACGGACCGAGTACAGCATGAGATTAACACTCTGAGGTCTGAAGGTATCGCCGGCGATACCACCGTGGTTTTTTTCTTATCAGTGTGAAAGAGACTCAAAATACTCCGTCAATGTTGCACATACAATTAAGAGTTATACACCATTTTAATCTGTGGAATATCTTCTTTCATTTGTGTACACTCAGAGTAAAAACAAAATGTTGTGCTTTTTTTTAAAATAAAGAAAACTAACATGATGCGTGATCTCTCGTCTCCCTCTGAACGAAGTCCAATCTGATAGTTCTTAGAAAATGAACTGTAACTTAGTGAATACTAATGACAAAAAAATTACACTTATGTCTAAAAAAACGTTAAGATGTCAGGTTTTAAATCATGTAAGTCAAATCGAAAACAAACCTTCTGTGTTTAAGTAATCTGTATGAAAAGAGAGCCATGTCAGAAGTCTGTGATTCAGCTCATTATCCGCTAATTCGGCCACGCCCACGGAGCCAGCGCTATTCAGACGCAAATTCAGTCAATACATGCATACATCATCTCAATCATGTATTTATTGTCTTCAAAAGTGTTTTGAATAGCCATATTTAGCGATCTCTTGCCTCTGTTAGTTCCTTGATTGTCACATGATTTGCCTCTTCTTTTACTGAGGCATTTGTGGACAAAAGGGGCAGAGCGCCCTCCGGCTGCAAGTATGAATTAAAAACACAGCATCCAGCGCTCAAAATGATGACAATAAATATAGAATAATAAATATTACTCCTCTGTATAGAAAATTGATATAAACATATGAGAATCCATCAATATTTCTCCAAATGTGTATGCTTTTAAGCATATTAAGAAATTATGGTCAATATAAGATTTTAAGAGTCAAAATGTGAAGCTTGAGTCTTAGATCTTTTTAATGATGTATAGTTTGTCAACTGCACATCAACATTTAGGCTCTATAATATAACAAATATAGTAGCCTATATGAAATGCCCTAGAGGTAGGAATGTTCAGACGCTTTGCATCACAGAAATACATTATATTTTAAAGTATATTAAAATAGAAAACCATTATTTGGTTAGAGACTTGAGACTTCTTTTAAAAACATTATAATGGCAATGTGTTCAATCTTTTGACTGGTAGTGTAATTTAACATAGGCCTATACAAAATTTTCTTCATATCATGTGCAATAATACGTGCATGCATGAGATCACAAAAATCATGTTTTTTTGTCCTGAGTGGACTTTAATCCTGTTATCAGCATGATCACAGAGGGTTTTTTCACAGCCTACCTGACTGAAAGGCCTCATTAATATGCAAGTCATTTCAGGTCATTATTATTCAATTCTTTTGTCTTCTCAGGTGAGAATCACCCATTATACATGAGGATTCACGCCTCCATGCATACTGTGTTTCTTGACCAAAAGTGTCTTAGAAAATTTAAATTTCTCTATTGTTTTATATGAAGGAGTAGGAAGGATAATTTTTACTTCATTCTGAAGCAAAAACTCTAGTCTACAACCTCCAATACCCAGAAGTCTTATGAACACAGATTTAATATACTTTTTTGGCCTTATTTCAGTGACTTAAGTTTTTTGTTTTTTCAATAACCACGCATAAACGTTATTCCTTCAAAAACACAAACATGTACATACATGTTCCTCACATATTATTGTAGCCTAGTTTGTGCTGAATACAGTGTAATGACACTTTTGTCATTAATATGTTTATGAACAACTGAAAAAAGCACAAATGTCAGGGCATGTCAAAACTTCTCCAGGGTCCCAAAAATCCTCAGACCCCTGAGGGTTAACCTGGTGGACGATGTGCCAATTTACCTGCCATATCGCCGAATTCCGCCAAACCAATACAGAGAGGCCAAGGAACACATAGCGCAACTGTTGAGAAAGGGAGTTATTCAAGAGAGCTCAAGCGCCTATGCATCTCCAGTGGTGCTAGTGAGAAAGGCTGATGGTAGTATTAGGCTATGCGTTGACTACCGCAAGCTAAATCTGAAAACAAAGTGGGACACCTTCCCACTGCCTCGGGTGGATGAGAGTTTTGATGTGTTACGAGGCACACAGTTCTTCTCGAGCATCGACCTGGCCAGTGGGTATCACCAGGTGGCTGTAGCAGAAAGGGATCGACACAAAACTGCCTTTACCACACCATTTGGGCTGTACGAACATCTGTGGATGCCGATGGGGGTGTGTAACGGGCCCGCAACTTTTCAAAGATTAATGCAATCGACCACGAATGATCTCATTTTTCAGATTGTGCTAGTATATTTAGATGACATCTTAGTGTTCTCCAAAACATTTCCTGAGCATTTGGAAAGGTTGCGGACTGTGTTATCAAGGCTACAGGAGACTGGACTTAAAGTCAAAGTAGGGAAATGTCACTTCCTACAGCCCACAGTGACATTTTTGGGACATCAGGTATCCGCTGAGGGTATAGCCACTGACCCTAACAAGATCTCTGCTGTGAAGCAGTGGCCAATACCCACTACTCTGAAAGGTCTGAGTCATTTCTCGGGTTCTGCGGGTATTATAGGAGATTTGTCCCTGGCTTCTCAAAAATCGCAGGGCCGCTGCAAGATTTAGTTAATCAGTGTCTGAATGAGGGGCCTCCAGCTAAAGTTAACCAAAATGTGATCGGTGGGTGGAATCCTGAGTGTCAAGCATCTTTTGATAGTTTGAAGGAGAAACTGACTAGTGCGCCCGTACTCGGATTTGCTGATTTCTCTGCCCCATTTATCCTTGAAACCGATGCCAGCATTCAGGGCTTAGGAGCCATCATTCAGCAGCAAGAGGGAAAGAAAAGGGTGATCTCTTATGTGAGCCGACGGCTGCGGAATGCTGAAAGGAATGTCACAAATTATAGCAGCATGAAATTGGAGCTGCTGAGTCTCAAGAGGGCTGTAACTGAAAAAATTAGAAGTTACTTGCTGGGTTCCAAATTTACAGTCATCACAGATAATAACCCACTTTGTCATTTAAACACTGCCAAGCTAAGAGCCCTGGAACAAAGATGGGTGGCGCAGTTAGCAGCATTTGATTTTGATGTCCAATATCGACCTGGCCGGTGTAATCATGCTACGGATGTGTTATCTAGGCAGCCCTTGGCAGGGGAGCCCGTGATAGACCTGGAAGATGCCGAATATGACAACTGTGTGACTATTTGTAGCCTGGTACGGTGTGGGACTGCTCTTGATGCTGAATTGGTCCAAGCTGGAATAGAGAGATGTGAAGTGCGACAGATGCGCGACATGGAAACAGGTGGGCTGGCAAGCACAGAGGCACAGGGGAGTACGCCTATTTGGCCTGGCTATTCTAAAGAGCAGTTGGCCACGTTTCAGAGTCAAGATCCAGTGCAGAAAGAATTCAGGATCTTTTGGAACCAGAAACGTAAACCTGCAGGCTTGGAGGTGAAAACCCTGTCGAAATCTGTACAATCTTTGTTGAAGCAGTGGGCCTGACTAAGGGAAAAGGAGGGGTTGTTGTATCGGGTTGTGGAGGATATGCGTCATGGGGAGTGCTTCCAACTGTTAATACCCGCTTGCTTAACACTCTGAGGTCTGAGGGTATCGTCAGCGATACCACCGCGTTTTTTTTCTTACCAGTGTGAAAGAGACTCAAAATACTCCGTTAATGTTGCACATACAATTAAGAGTTATACACCATTTTAATCTGTGGAATATCTTCTTTTATTTGTGTACACTCAGAGTAAAAACAAAATGTTGTGCTTTTTGTAAAATAAAGAAAGCTAACATGATGCATGATCTCTTGTCTCCCTCTGAAGGAAGTCCAATCTGATAGTTCTCAGAAAATGAACTGTAACTTAGGGAATACTAATCACAAAAAAAATAGACTTATGTCTTAAAAAACGTTGAAATGTCAGGTTTTAAATCGTGTAAGTCAAATACAGAAGGAAAACAAACATTCTGTGTTTATGTAATCTGTATGAAAAAAGAGCCATGTCAGAAATCTGTGATTCAGCTCATTATCCGCTAATGCGGCCACGCCCACGGAGGGAGCGCTATTCAGACGCAAATTCTGAGTCAATACATGCATACATCGTCTCAATCGTGTATTTATTGTCTTGAAAAGGGTTTTGAATAGCCATAGTTAGCGATCTCTGTCCTCTGTTAGTTCGGTTAGTTCCTGGATTGCCTATTCTTCTTTAGTGCTCAGGCATTTGTGGACTAAAGGTGTACAGAGCGCCCTCGGGCTGAAAGTATGAATTGTTGAGTATAAATAAATGTATAAAGTATAAAGTATGAAATAAATATTACTCTTCTATATAGAAAATTGACAAACATATAAGAATCCATCAATATTTCTCCAAATGTGCATGAAAAAAGCTAAAAGACAATATGAAATTCCATAGAGGTAACATAATTGTTCAGACACTTTGCATCACAGAAATACATTATATTTTAAAGAATATAATAGAAAATTTAAATTATAATAATATTTCACAGTATTGCTGTTTTTTCTGTATGTTTGATTTACACCATGATGAGATTTGAATCATGATCACAGAGGGTTTTTTCACAGCCTACCTGACTGAAAGGCCTCATTAATATGAATCACCCATTATACATGAGGATTCACGCCTCCACGCATACTGTGTTTCTTGACCAAAGATGTTTTAGAAAATTTAAATCTCTCTATTTTATATGAACAAGCAGACAGCATAATTTTTACCTCATTTTGAAGCAAAAACTCTAGTCTACAACCTCAAATACCCAGAAGTCTTGTGAACAAAGATTTAATATATATTTTTTTGGCTTTATTTCAGTGACTTAAGTTTTTTTGTTTTTTCAATAACCACACATAAACGTTATTCCTTCAAAAACACAAACATGTACATACATGTTCCTCACATATTATTGTAGTCTAGTTTGTGCTGAATACAGTGTAATGACACTTTTGTCATTAATATGTTTATGAACAACTGAAAAAAGCACAAATGTCAGGGCATGTCAAAACTTCTCCAGGGTCCCAAAAATCCTCAGACCCCTGAGGGTTAAGAACCCAGGTGCTTGAGAGTGTGCATGCTGGTATGGGGCACCAAGGGATTGAAAGGACCCTGCATCTGCTGAAACCAAGATGTTACTGGGTAGGAATGTATGGAGACGTTGAGCAGTGGATTACAAATTGCCAGTGCTGTGTTCTCACGAAAATGCCTCAGCCTAAAGTGCATCCTCCTATGAAGTCATTCCTTGCTAGCCGGCCTCTAGAGGTGGTAGCAGTAGATTTCACTTTGCTAGAGCCAGCGACAGATGGAAGGGAGAACGTCACTGACGTGTTCACCAAATTCACGCAAGCTTTCGCGACGCGGGACCAGAAAGCTGACACTACAGCTAAAATTCTCTTGAGGGAGTGGTTCATGAAATTCGGAGTCCCCGAACGGCTACATTCAGACCAGGGGCGCAATTTCGAAAGCGAAGTGATCGCAAAATTGTGCAAGCTGTATGGGGTTAAAAAAAGCCGTACCACCCCTCATCATCCGACAGGAAATGCCCAGTGCGAGCGTTTTAATCGCACTCTACATGAGCTGCTTCGAACACTCCCTCCTGAAACCAAAAAACGGTGGCCTGAACATCTGGTGGAGCTGGTCTACGCATACAACGTTAACCTGCATTCGACAACGGGGTATTCTCCTTTCTATCTGCTGTTCGGCGTAGACCCTCATTTGCTGGTGGATGCATTGGTGGGACGAGAATCGGGGGCTAAGCCAACTCATGACTGGTAAGCAGTCCATCAGAGATGCTTGAAGGAGGCTCATGAACGTGCCAAGGTTTATGCTGAGAAGAAGGCAGCAGAACGGATTGAGCTTTCTCATGATAAAGTGTATTGCCCGTCCATTGAGGTTGGAAAGATCGTTTACCTAAGAAATCGACCACTGGGAAGAAATAAAATACAGCACGCCTGGCATCCGCCCCAGTATCGGGTGATATAGATTCAAGGGACTACTCATACAGTGGAACCCGTGGAAGGAGGTCCCATCAAGAGAGTGAATCGGGTGGACCTCAGACCATGTGTGTGTGTCCCTGATCCAGTGGCTCACAAGAAGTTTGTTGAGACTAATGTGGAAGTGGATGGAAATTCTATAGTGGATGTGGACAGTGAGAGTTTGGAGGATGGTGTAGTGCTCTTGAAATGTCCTGGCCCAAGTGCAGCTGAAAGTCTCACACAGACGGAAACTGAAGCTGAAACCGAGATGAGAGCTCCAGAGATGTCTCCTTGTGATCCCACAGTTCCGGAACTTAGAGAAGGATCTCAGGAGCAAGTTTCTAGTTTGCCCACACCTTGCAGGAGTACCAGATCCAGTTTGGGTCAACATTCAAATCCAAGCCATGAGCCTAGATCAGCCCTTAGCCACAATGCTGTGTCTCAAATGATAGCCAGTTTAGGAACAGTGTTCTTCAGAGAAGCAGTTAAAGAGCTGAGAAACTCTTACACTGTCACCGAGGATGTTGACAGGTCGGCAGGGGGGAATGTAACAGGGTGGTATTAGAAACTAAACCCCCCCAAAAAAGATGTACTTCCCCTTTAAGAGAGCGGCCGCTGATGATGACGCGCTAAGTGTGTGATATTGAGACAGACGGCTAAGCAGTGCATGAGACCAATCTAATCTTTTATCATCCTGGGGAAAATCTATGATTTATGTGAGTGAATGTGATGATAATCGTTTAATTTGATGTAATAGTCTTCATTTCACTCTGTTAATGTAACGTGTGTTTTACGGTTAGGGTTTAAGGTGATCAAAGATTGTGTGCAATTACACGTGAGGGGTGTTACGAGTTCTCTGTAAAACAGAATTCGGTAAGTGTTCAATGTGATGTTCATGTGCATAACGTGTAAGAATGATGTGCATAAGATCATGAGCATGTTATATTTGATTTTTCTATATTGGTATTTCAATTAATGTGATGAAAATGCTGACGGTGGGTTTTGTGGTTGTGTAGGGTGCCACTACCGTGTTTGTATAACTCTGAAGTGTATTGTTTCACCCTAGATGTGTGCCCTAACATTTGTAATTTAAGAAAATTAGTAAAAATTGACACTTTATTTTAGTTTGCTAAAGTTTTCGTTTTAATATTCCTGTGAAATCCGAGTTTGGAGATTATACCCTGTTATAGTGACCCCATGTGGTGAATTTTGAGTACTACTATTTTTGATGTTAGTAAAGTGATGCTGAATGATCACCTTTTATTTGTGAAACTATTCATTTAATACTGTTTAAGACCACAACAAATAAACTCCAAACCACTGACTGAGTTGAACAAAATAAACCACCAAAATATAAAATGTGATTCAGTGTGAATTGATTTCTTTTTGTTAACTGGCAACATTTAAATATATTTCTATTTTAGTTTAAAATAAGTATACTAAGAAGTATAATAATATACACAGATTATGGATTTGTGCACTCAGATTTGTAAACTGTACCGTTTTTTTTTTTATCCGTGTTTTTAATATTCTTAACTGCAAGCTTAAATTCTAGGCTATAATTTACTTGGGTAAAGTTGGTTTTATATTCGCACATTCGGACTTCTGATAAATTCAGACTTTCCAATAAATGTGCAATAAATTAATGTTTGCGAATTTTAAGCAGCAACATGATATTGACAACCAACGATTGTCAACTTACAACATTTTTCACAGTCGATCAAAATAGGCAAGTATTGTTTTAATGGCATATTTACTTGTGAATGTCCACTGAATGTCCAATGTAGTGTGATTAACAAGGCTATTGAATACGGATGTCCGAATGTGCGAATATAAAACCAACTTTACCCAAGTCTATAATTTGGGGATGGGGTGAAATAGACAACAATTTATTAATTGTAAGCAGCTGTCTTGTATCAGGCGAGATTGGGCAAAAATTCCACTTGCAAAACTGCAACATTTAGTATCCTTAATTCCCAAACAATTAAAATGTGTAATTAAAAGGAAAGGTGATGTGACAGTGGTAAACATGCCTCTGTCCCAACAAAATTTCTTTATATTTACAAAATAAAATTGAGTTGGTCAGTGAAAACTTTGAAAATCTTTACTTTTGTAAGTTAAAAAAAGGTTCAAAGTGAATTAACAAATCACAGATTCTTGATTTTATTGCATTTTACAATATGTCCCAACTTTTCTCGATTTGGGTTTGTTCTGGTTCTTGAATTTGATTGGCTGAGAGCCTTTTCCAGCCTTGTGATATTCTACTAAATTCGAATTGTAACCATTTCACAATTTGTATTACTCCACTTGTTTCTGCCAAATCTATACCACCCACTAAACATTGGAAGTCGGATAGACGTGCAGATCATGTCTATATTAGGTCCGTCGGTCCATGACCATTTCTGAACATCTATTCGACGTCCAAACTAGGTCCAACCATGACCCAACTTGGACGTCATCTTGACTTTCAACATTTGACCTTTGAACTGGGTAATTTTTTTGTATGTCTATAACAGGTGCAGGAAATTTACATGATTAATATTATAGGGCCTATCAACATGATTAATACATGAAGAGTTCAGATGCAAAAGCCTATATTTAAGTTCAATAATTTCACTTAAATGACAATGCAAATTACCTATTAATTGTCATTTAAGTGAAAGTACTTAACTATACAGGCTTTATAAAAATGATCATTCTAGAAGAATTTCAGATGGCACTTAGAGGCTTTTGCATCTGAACTCTTCACATACAGATTATTTATAAACAAACAATTTATTATGTGAATACCTATTTATTTATTTATTTATTTATTTGTTTGTTTGTTTGTTTGTTTATTTTTTTTACATTTTCCTGTTTTTCTTTAACTGGTTTATTTAAAGTAGCCTAATCAAGTTATTTCTTTAAGCATACATGTATTTTTGCATGTATCTGTTTATTTATTTGGAAATGCAATTTGTGAGAAATTATAGTTCAGAAAATAATTTCATGGTAGCATATATTAGGCCTATCCTCCTTATTTCTAATTTAAAAAGAACTGACAGCAGTTAAAGGACAGGCGAGGACAACTCTCTATCAAGGGCTTTGGATTTCAACCAAAGAGACAAAAACCAGTCAACATCACTCTGATTGGTCGAGGCAGCATGTCATCATAACCCAACCAGTAAACGCCACTCTGATTGACCAAGGCAACACTACAGGCATTTCGCACGAGTGTTCAACCATTGCAAAATGACGGCACAGCTTTTCGGCCTGCATCATTGGCATCGCTGCATTTATTTTTGAATAAAGATGAAAATTGTGATATTGAATTGTGATTTATTTGTATTTGTATAACTGTAGTGTTGTGTGTAGTCCCATGTTTCCAGAGGGTTTGTTTTGTTAGCTTTGTTTGGCTAAACTTCTAGTTTCAACAGGAAATGCATTACACCTTCGTATGCATCTCCAGTTATCACCTGCTGCTGAGACAATCAAATGGAGTTTTTGGAAAATGATCTAGTCCCATTTCAGAAGGTGGCATACTGTTCCAGATCATTTTGCAAAAACTTCATTTGATTGTCTCAGCAGCAGGTGATAACTGGAGATGCATACGAAGGTATAATGGATTTCATGTTTCATGTTGAAACAAGAAGTTGAGCCAAACAAAGCTACAGGAAAATTAACTGGCACAGAAAACATGTCCTCAACCCTCTGGAAACATGGGACCACAGTTATAGAAGTTCAAAATAAGTCTAAATTTGATGTTGAAAAGATGTCCACAAACAACCACATTTGGAATATAAATAGCCCTTGCATGGAGGTCCCACGGACGTTAACATTAGACGTGCGGAAGACGTCGAAAAAAGACGTCGCCTGGCATTAAAAAACAACCCCTTCAATGGACCAAATTTGGACGTCCAAAAATTAATTGAAAAAGACGTCACTCTGACATCACATTGCGCAGTGGGCAGTAGCATTTCTCACAGCAGCCGTCAATGGTGGATGAGCAAACCTACTATAATTTTACAAATACTACTGTTATTGTGTCATGGAATGTTCTTTTAAGATTTTTTAGGCAAGAATGTAGTTGTTTATATATAAACATAGTGCCTATTTGAAAATTTGGTTTGACACTTTCGCAGATGTGAGCTCCAGGCTGTCAGCGGCCGTTCAGCGCTCATGTACCCACCGAGAACAGCTTCATTTCAGCCAGTCCTTTGGAAATTTGCCGCAGGCTCTTATGTAGATAGTGTTTAAACATGAGGTATAATTTGTTTTAGGTATATCAAAGGGCAATCTTTTGTCTTATTAATCTATTACTTATTCCAGACCAAAACTTAAGTTTCATAACTTTATAGTTTTAACTAGAGTGCTGCTTTTGTACTTTTGACTGAACTGTTTGCTTGTGTTCATTTTCTATTGTACAAAGTTCTTATACTTTATAATGACTATTATTGTTCATTTAAATATTATCGATTAATTAAGTAATATTTTATTTTATACAAATAATATTCTGTATTTGGTATTGAGAAAGGATCCATTAGTGATTGTGATTTCGACTTCAGTGAAAGTTACATTATTGCACCATTGGATGGTGGCAAAGACTGTCTTCATGAGTGAGATGGTAGAGATGGTACTTTTATATTGAAAGGAACTGAAACAAGGACGTTATTTTATATTATTTTAACTTTAAACAACACCTTATAAGACACAACCCACAAATGAATTGACTAGTGCTGTGATGAGAAATCCTCTTAACTCGGCCTACAGCCTCATACCTGTGGCCTAATCACAGCCATCTGATATAGAGCCATATCGCATGACTCTGAGTGTGATATTGCTCATATATCTTTCTCTCTGTTTCCCTGTAGAACGATGATCCCAGTGCAGACACATATGCAGCTCTTGACCTCAGGTCCAGATCTTCTGACCTCTACGACACACTCACAGTAAGTGAAATATCGAAAACTACACATGCAGAAGAGTTTGAACACTCAAAATCAGGTAATAAATAATCAATGTGTCTTTCACATAGACTGTCCATCCCAGACCTGCTGATCACCAGTCAGGCTCTTCTGAATATGAGAATCAGTCAGTAAGAGTGAGATCCTCAGGTCTTCTCAATATCATCAATAAAGAAGAAAATGTCCTCACTACTAGTCAATAGATACTGAACAACACTTTCATTCAGTTACACGCTTGACTAGAAGAGTTTCACCAACAGTAAACAAATTCAGTGTTGTGTAAATATGTTTCTATTGTCTTATTTCTTATTTCTATTCAGCCACACAGCAAGAATCCAAGGTAAAATGAAGCCCAGGTTAAACTTTACTCATTCTTTGTCACGTCGCTGGACACACCCACATCGTAACTCCCAACAAAAATGAGTGACTTTCAAGATAACAGATTTGTGTTATAAAAACGTTCTCCAAATGTTCATTTTGGTTCTGCGAAAGTAAAAATGTCCAGTTTTCTTGATGTTAGAGGAACGTGTTTTAAAAGGTCTGATGCTCCTTAAAACGTTCTTTCAACTTAATTTTGATTTAAAATTCAACAGACCAACATCAAGTGACCACATTAAAGTGACTGCCCTCTACAGGACAAACTTAAACTACATTACCCTTTATTCATCCAAATGTTTCCTCATCTGCTACATCTTTGGTGCATGTGAGCTCTAAGAGCTGGTACTTCCGGGGCTACTAATCAGTCAGAGAAATACCATTTGGGATAAAAGGGAACACTAATGCTGTATTCCAGGTATTATATAGACCCCTTTGGGATATTAACAATTCAAAAACCAGTCTGTTTATAACTAGAGATGTCATAGTAACAGGTCTGTAACATCAACACTCGTCTGTTCATCGCTCACAATGGTCACATAATCACAGTCAACTCTAGAGAGAAGCTGCTGTGGTTTCGTTTTCTCACCTCTCTCGCTACAGAGGAAACTGTATTTATGGCCATATTAAGAGTTTCATGACACACCAGAAAGCACACAAGATCACTGTCAGAATAAAAAGATTTGAAGATATCATATGATGAGAACCTTTAGATATAAAGATGCAGTTTCAATATTCAGGTACTCTTTTAAATACTTTTATTTTGTTACTTTTGTCTAATGTCGTCTCTGATGTTGGATGCCCTGTTGCCTTATTTACACCTTGCTATGTGAGCACTGGGTAAAGTGTCATATCAAGTTAAATATAAAGTGTTTGACCACATAAAATCCCCAATGCTGGTGTCACTCTGTTCATTTGTTCTGTTGTCTCTGGTCATGAGTGTTCGTGAAACAGGTAAGATCATCATTTACTAATAATTGATCTTTAGAGTCAAATATGTTATAGGGGAGAATGGGGCTAGTTGTCACACGGTAACTAAAAGCTTTAAGTTTAAAAGTTGAAGTGGTTTTGTATCTTGGTTACTAATACCTATTTAAATTTGCCTTAGATTAAAATAGCTCCAGTATCATTGTGTATTGTAACATAAGTTGGGTAACAAATGAACAAGGTCAAACCACAGTAACCCTACGACTCACCACGGTGATTCATGGACTAGTTGCAAGTTTATCCATCACAGAGTCAACAGCTTTTACTGTAGATGGTGCTTGATTTGCACTGGCCTGAAAGAGGAAGTGGAAGGACATATGTGATTAAACCCGCATGCAACCCCCATTTTGGAAAGTAGGGCATAAATGGCTTACCCAGATTTAAAAGGTTGCTGCTCAAAAGTCATTCTGGACATAATGAACATATGTGACCATGATGGCACAATTAGTTAGAATACGCATGGGCTAATTTCGAGCGGCAAACAAGTGAAAAATGTCAAATTTGGTCAAAATTGAGGTTTTCACAACTATTAGTTCATTAAGCCCCTGTCTAGTGATCCCAACGCTCCAAATAGCAATTAAACATCTAAAATAACCTTTATTTGTACATTTTCTGAAAGGAGTTTCTTTCCTTTGAAATGCAGTCTTTCTCTGTTCACTTCTGGACGACTGACGCTTCCCTCAGCACAAGTTTGAAATCACTGTAAAGTGCAGCATTCTAACTTTGTGAACATTCATAGCAAATTCTCGATGGCATGAGTCTGAACCAATGAAATGTGATTTTCAAACTCATGCTGGTGTAAACAATTCAATCTTTCTAGCAGTTACTGACAGATCCAAAGATGCCTCAGACAGCGTAAGAGGCATATGATGGGGTATGGGGTTTTAAGGTATGGTTGCTGGTGATTTTGTTTTGGAACCCTCAGAAAACTTTAACTCGATTTTTCTCAAAATTGACTTTGACTATATCACCTTCAAACAGGTGTAGCTCATTAATTTTTTCATTAAATCATACCTCATTTTGAAGTTTTTTTTTTTTTTTTAAATGGAGAATGTGAGAATAACAATAACACATTTTTGAAAATGTGCTCATTGCAACTCATTTTGCCAGCATGGGAGACATTTAATTAGAAAGCTGACACCTGGGAGTTTACAGTTCAAAAGTCAGAATTACTCAGAATGACTCATGGATAAGCTATAAAAATAGATAAACATAAAAAAATAAATATTATATAAATATAATTTTTATATAATTGTACAAGACTTACAAAACAAGACTTCACGATAAATTGAGCTGTATGGCAGTCATTTATAGTCCAGGTAATGGGTGTCAGCTGAGGGTGTAAATAGTCCAAGGTACGGGCTTCTGGGAAATGTAGTGTAAGTGTAATGTGTGTGTCAGTATTCGGGTCATGGCTCCCTCCGATGGTCAGAGGAGGGAACCACGGAGCTCGTCTCAGTGACAATAATATTTTCATCTATCACACCTGATTCAACTCATGTGCTCATTAGTAGTGACAGTAATGCTGCGTTCCAATTCGCCTACTTATACTACGCCCTAAAAGTATGTACTCTTTCTGTGAACAAAAAGTACTTACTTTTGAGTGTGTAGCAAAAGAGTAGACAAGCTTTGGTACATACTAACACGTCATACAATCGCGTCTTTTCTCTCTGTCGCATCCTGTCACCGTAAACTGGCCTGTCAATCATCTTACATCCTCCACATTTCATTTAGTTAATTTCCTACCATATCGGAGAGAAATACAGCACGTTGATCTGCAGTCGCGGGTCTTTCATGTGGAGAACTCTCCTCATATTAATGCATAATGATGCATTTAAAAGTTAATGGCCATTCGGATCTTTATAAAAGTCCACATTGGTATTTGCAGATGAAAAATAACACGGGTAACATTAAATATATATTTTCTATCAGGTTAAACTGATTATTAGTCACTCAAATCTCTCAGCGTCGATCACGTATATCCGCCATGTTTTGTAGTTTTTTAACACTTTTTACTCGTGTTTGTAGTTCTGAACTGAATCCTCGTCCAATGCGCAATGGGTTGTGGGCAATATTAGCCTTTATAGTGTGCAGGGATCCACACTTCGAAAATATGCCGGAAATAGTAGACCATCCGGGGACTTTTGGCATACTCTTTTCAACATACTATGCTTTGGGACACACTTATTTTAATCTCACATACTATTTAGGATGGATAGTATGGACATTGGAACGCAGGGCAAGACCTGAAATGATTGTGTGTCAGAAATAGAGAGACACAAAATGTGCAGGGCTGGGGTTCCTCCAGGACAGGATTGAGAACCAGTGTCTTACAAAAAATAAAACTTATTCATACAACCGTATATCAAAAAAAATGTAAACTGACAAGGCATACAGGCGTGTCTCTCTTATACAGTTTGTAAGCTGTTAAAAATGCAATAAACAAGTATACATTGTGAACAAATAATTTGTGTTCACAAATCAAGTGGTTTGTCTTCAGATGAAAAACATGAAATTGAATAATTCTTAGACCACCTCCTGAGATGGTCTCGGTTTGGTTCGCTTTTAAGGGGTCTGAGATAGTTTGGAGTATCCACATATGGGTCAGAAATCATGTAAACCGTGCTCAAACCCCTGAAAAGGACAAAGTGTGAAAACACCCTAATGTCTGGCATGGAGAACTGCTCCATTAACGATTCTATTGTTCTCTCTCAATGAATGTTACACCTTTGCCGGTATTAAACTTGATCCTCCTTATTCTTTTACCATTATTCTTTTGTTTTTATTCAGTCATCATTAGCCTTTATTCTGACATTGCTTGCCCATCCACACTGCTTTCATCCTAGATTCGCTAATCCACCTATTGTCTGAAGTCTTTCCAAAAAAAAAAAAAAAAAAAAAGCATATTCTTGTGACCTTATGTAAATTCTTTAACAAAACAGATCATGAAATAGATATAGCTCCTGGAGCAGCAGGTGCATTAGAGCTACAATTAGCATCAAGATACACAATTTAAAACATTAATATTATGCATTTACTCAAAATTCACTTTAAAGTGTTTGTAATAACTTCTGATTGCAATCTGATATAGATTTTGGTCACATAACTTTGTTGAAATGTTATATTTAGCATTTTACATGGTGTTCGCTACACTTGCTTAGCATGTAAACTGTAAACATTCTTTACTCATATGAAAATACCCGAAATCACATGGAAAACACACAAAAATCATATACTATTGTAATTATGTTTATTTTCTTATTTTTTGATGTAGAAATATTTCTTTGGCTTTGTTTTTCACTGAGCTGTGAAGGAGGAAGTTTACACAGGATTTGGTCATGCAGAAGGCAGGAATTATGCCACGTAAGATGATTGACAGCCCTAGACTAAATCAGCACTCACTGAGTCATATAACTCACATGCAAAACCCAGAACAGAACAGACAGAGATCGCTCTACCCTGTTTTAGATCTTCAGATTGCATAATTCAGTGTTAAATGAATAGAAATTATATTCTGTATGACAAAATATTTTGCAAACGTGAGAATAAATCTAAATCTAAATATAAATCATTTTCGAGAAGAGCCACACTTTTGCACTAAAAGGTGCTGTTCAGAGGAGCTGTGTGAACACAAATAACTGAACATAAATAGCTGTGTGGAGCCTTTAATCTTTCTAATGATACACGGTTTGTCCACATGACATTAAGAATGTGGTTTTAATGTGCAATGAATGTTAAACGACTATAATCTGAGACCGTCACCGATGTGGTGATGGTAAAGAGGTTAATTTAGTCCCTCAGAAATTAACGATTCTGGCTAAACCTCAATAAACACCAGTGCCAAAACAGACAACACTCCAGCGGTCCTCCAGGACCAAAGTTACCCATCCCTGATTTATATGTTAACTAGGTGTTGTACTATAAACAATACAAGAGATTAAAACACACTTAAATATAATAGAAATGCACTGTACATTTATTGTAGGTGTTGCTATGGTGACATCAGTCAGAATGGCTCCTCCTCTTCTGATGGTTCTCCTCATGATTCATGGTTAGTCACTGAACACTTTAAAAACACTTAAGAAATTTTGCATACCACATTTTTATGCAAAAGCTGCTGCTAATTTGATTAGTATGAACGTCTCGGTTACAAAGGTAACCCTCGTTCCCTGAAAGAGGGAACGGAGACGTACGTCGGACAGACCGACGAATAGGAATCTCGCTAGAGAGGCCAATCTACTTCGAGTGTAACTAAACGAGCCAATGCACATTGGCATGCAATCATATGCATCAGCTGCTTGCCTCACAGCGCGGGTATATAATGAGCAGCAGGTGCGTTGCATCTTCAGGTTTTCGCTGAGGAGCCGAACCCAGCAGGCGGCAGCATCAGCAGGACAACGCCTGTGGCGACGGGACGTACGTCTCCATTCCCTCCTTCAGGGAACGAGGGTTACCTTTGTAACCGAGACGTTCCCATTCAGTCGGTCACGTTCGACATACGTCGGACAGACCGACGATTAGGAATCCCTACCAAAGCGCCACAGGAGCTTCCCTCTTCCAGCGCTCTGTTGTGAGCCACCTGAACCCCCTTGCCTGACGGTGGGACCGAGCTCACACAGAGAGGGTCGATCACTGTTGTTCCCAAAACCCACTCAGTGAGACTATTGGATAACACTGGGAAAGCGTAGCCTTACATCAGATAAGGAACGCTGCGGAAGCCATATCCTTCCCCGAAGGAGTTATATGGAGAAGTACATATGGACTAACCTTGTAGGTTGTACAACATATGGAAGAACTGGGGTGACTCCAACTCGGTAAGAGGTGGGTTCTCCCAGAGGGAAAGACACGGGCTTCATTTAGGAGCAACCGTGGAGAAAACCCATATGGGATCCCCGTAGGGTCACACATATGGAACCCAGCCTAAATCCGGTTCTCAAGGATACAACGGAGTATAGGCCTGGCGCCAGACGCTCCGCCACGTCGGCTGCCGAGGGGTAACCGGAGGACTCAACAGGGTCTGCCCGTAGGGACTCTCTGGAGAATAGAACGCGCATGTGGCGCAGCAAGCCGACACTAAGCCGGGGCCTCTCCGTGCCTCTGACCTGAGGCGAGAACACGGGAGGAGACCGGCTCGACACGAAGGCTATAGTATCTAGCAAACGTGTTAGGTGTCGCCCAGCCCACAGCTCTACAAATGTCTGTTAGCGAGGCGCCACGAGCCAGCGCCCAGGAGGATGCTACACCTCTCGTGGAGTGAGCATGCAACCTGAGCGGGCAGGGCACGCTCTGAGCTTGGTAAGCCAGGGCGATGGCATCCACTATCCAGTGGGCCATCCTCTGCTTGGAGACAGCCTTTCCCTTCTGCTGGCCTCCGTAACAGACAAAGAGCTGGTCTGAGGTCCTGAAGCTTCGAGTTCTGTCTACGTACAGTCGCAAGGCGCGAACTGGACAGAGCAAAGCCAGGGCTGGGTCTGCCTCCTCCGAAGGCAGTGCTTGCAGGCTCACTACCTGGTCCCTGAAGGGAGTGGTAGGAACCTTGGGCACATAGCCAGGCCGGGGTCTCAGTACCATGTGGCTGTCACCCGGCCCGAACTCTAGGCACGATTCGTCGACCGAAAATGACTGCAGGTCCCCTACCCTCTTGATGGAGGCCAATGCCACCAGCAGCAAAGTCTTCATAGACAGAATCTTTAAGTCTGCCGCTAGCAAAGGCTCAAAGGGAGCAATCTGAAGTGCTCTTAGCACCAGAGTGAGGTCCCAAGAGGGTATGGAGGGGGGACGAGGAGGATTTAACCGTCTCGCCCCCCTAAGGAACCTGACGACCAGGTCATGCTGACCAACAGATTTGCCATCTATGTGGTCGTGGTAAGCGGAGATAGCAGCAGTATGGACTTTGAGGGTGGAGGGGGACAGCCTACGCTCCAGTCCTTGCTGCAAGAAGGAAAGCACGACTCCGATCGAGCATCTTCGGTGGTCTTCCCGTCGAGAAGAGCACCACTCGATGAACAGGTTCCACTTCGAGGCGTAAGCACGTCTCGTAGACAGTGCACGAGCCGAAGTGATGGTGTTAAGTACCTCGGGGGGTAAGTCACCTAGAACCTCCGCGTCCCGTCCAGGGACCAGACATGGAGTTTCCAGAGGTCTGGACGCGGGTGCCAAAGAGTGCCCCGTCTCTGAGAAAGAAGGTCTTTCCTCAGAGGGATGGGCCAGGGAGGGGCTGTCGCGAGGAGTGAGAGTTCTGGGAACCAGGTCCGGTTGGGCCAGTAAGGCGCAACTAACAAGACCTGCTCCTCGTCCTCCCTGACTTTGCACAGGGTCTGTGCAAGTAGGCTCACTGGGGGAAACGCATATTTGCGCAGGCCCCGGGGCCAGCTGTGTGCCAGTGCGTCTGTCCCGAGTGTTCCCCCGGTCAGAGAGTAAAACAACTGGCAGTGGGAGGTTTCTGGTGAGGCAAACAGGTCTACCTGAGCCTCTCCGAACTCTCTCCAGATCAGCTGAACCACCTGGGGGTGGAGTCGCCACTCTCCTGGCAGTGCAGCTCGTGATAGCTCGTCGGCCACACGGTTGAGCACACCGGGAACATGAATGGCGCGAAGCGACCTCAGATGCTTCCGACTCCACAGGAGGAGATGGCGGGCGAGTTGCGACATGCGACGGGAGCGTAGACCACCTTGATGGTTGATGTACGCAACGGTTGCAGTGTTGTCCGTACGGACCAGTACATGCTTGCCCTGTAGTGGGCCTTTGAGGCGGCTCAGAGCAAGGCGTACTGCCAGCAGCTCGAGGCAATTGATGTGCCAATGCAGATGGGGTCCCGTCCAAACCCCTGACACTGCATGCCCGTTGTACGTGGCACCCCAGCCGGTGGCAGAAGCATCTGTGAATACCACAGCATGCGGGGACACTTGTTCTAGGGGCACTCCTGCCCGGAGAAACAAAGGGTCCGACCACGGACTGAAGGTTTGGCGGCACTCCTGAGTGACTGGCACCCAGAACGTGCCGCGTTGCCACGCCCATCTCAGGACTCGGCCGTGAAGCCAGTGCTGAAGCGGTCTCATATGAAGCAGACTGAGCGGTGTTACAGCCGCTGTAACCGCCATATGCCCCAGGAGCCTCTGAAAGAATTTCAGTGGGACCGCTGTCCTGCCGTTGAACGTATTCAGGCAGTTCAACACCGACCGAGCACGTTCCTCTGTGAGGCGTGCTATCTGTTCGACTGAATCCAACTCCATACCGAGAAAAGAGATCCTCTGCACTGGGGCGAGTTTGCTCTTTTCCCAGTTGACCAGTTGACTGAGCACCAAGTCCCTGTGTTTGCACAACTGATCCCGAGACTGTCCCAGAATGAGCACAGTTGAGCTCTTGATCCTTGACTGTTTAATATTAGATTTTGTTTGGGCAATTTTAGCTGCATTAAACTGGCTGATGCATATGATTGCATGCCAATGTGCATTGGCTCGTTTAGTTACACTCGAAGTAGATTGGCCTCTCTAGCGAGATTCCTATTCCCATTAGAAGAGTATATAGAGCCTCCAGATCTGTCTAATGACCCTGAATACAGTCAGAGGCTTCAGTATCTGGCAGAGGTGGACATTCCAGGGGTCAGAAAGTAAAAGTCCTGCCATATTTTTATTCCACCCACTGAAGCATTAATGAGATAAATAAGTGATTAATTAAGTGATGATTGAGCATTATTGAAGACACCTGATGATAACAAGCAGAATCACCAAAGGAGAAAATCACAATTTTTAAGTTACCATCATCGAGGTCAGGGTTTGTTTTAGTTGAGCTCTTGATCCTTGACTGTTTAATATTAGATTTTGTTTGGGCAATTTTAGCTGCATTAAAACCAAACAGACAAGCAAAGTTAAAAGATGGTCAGGTGGTGTTGGTTATGTTTTTACATAAACATTATTTGATCTGAATCACTGAACTCATTTAGAGCTCAATCTCTGAGTTAGATTTACATTATTGATTACAGCAGCACTGTGATTCTACAGCACAAGATCAGCTTTTACAATACAATTTTTTTTTTTTTAGAGTTCTGATTTAAAAAAAAAGCAGAGCTCATTTAAACACACAGACATCAAGAATCATCCTGTGAATCTCAACAGTGGTGGCCATCATAAAGCATGTTGCAGTGCATTCTGGGAGCCACCAATCAAAATTCATCCATGGCTCCCATCATGCATTGCTGTATGAATAAATTATGAGCTAAATTGTCTTAGTAATTTCATTTATTCTCACTATTAAAATTTTGCTGTTTTTCTGTGACTTTTTAGTAGCTTGTTTTCTAATGTTCAGAGTTGATCTGTTGATCAGAATATGTTGCTTGTCACCGTTGTTGAGATTCACAGGCTGATACTTGATGTCTGTGTGTGCCTAAAAGACTTTTTTTTTTTTTTTTTTTTGTGATAAGGACAACTTTTTATTTTTTTTTTTTAAATATGTATTGTATAAGCTGATCTTCTGCAGAATCACAGTGCTGCTGTAATCAATAATGTAAATCTAACTCAGAGATTGGGCTCTAAATGAGTTCAGTGATTCAGATCAAATAATGATTTTGAGAAAACATAACCAACAACACCTGATCATCTTTAACTTTGCTTGTCTGGTTGGTTTTAATGCAGTTAAAACTGCCCAAACAAAATCTAACACTAAAAAGGCAAGGGTCAAGAGCTCAACTAAAACAAACCCTGACCTTGATGATGGTAACTTAAAAATTGTGATTTTCTCCTTTGGCGATTCTGCTTGTTATCATCAGGTGTCTTCAATAATGCTCAATCATCACTCAATTTATCACTTAATTATCTCATTAATGCTTCAGTGGATGAGATAAAAATATGGCAGGACTTTTACTTTCTGACCCCTGGAATGTCCACCTCTGGTATCTGGGAGATAAACGGCAGAACTGCACCATCAGACTGTCAGTCATGTGACACTGAAGGATTCACACATGTACTATTTCAGATTCATCACTGATAAAGACAAATGGATTGGTACTCCAGGAGTGACTCTTACTGTCACAGGTGACTTTCATGAGGTTTCTCTCTTCTTCTGTGCATTATGTTGAATAATAATCAGTGTATGACAGCAGCACTAGATATAATGTGTGTGTTGTGTTCAGATCTTCAGGTGGAGTCTCCTGAGAGAGTGACAGAGGGAGATTCAGTCCATCTGACATGTAAAAGCAGCTGCACTATGACTGACAGAGCAACATTCATCTGGTACAGAAACTCACAGCCATTAACTGAGAGAAGAGACAGAAACAATGAACTCCTGCTGCAGTCAGTCAGAAGAGAGGATGCAGGCAGATATAGCTGTGCTGTACACGGACACAATCACATCTCTCCTGCTGTTCAGCTCAATGTCACATGTGAGTATGTATTTAAGGACTTGTAAGCAACTGTTCGAAACATCTCTGATAAATGGTCATTAAGTTTTGTGGGAGCTCTTGCAAACCGGCCTATGGCAAAATTCATGTCTGAAGAAAAGACAACATTAACAACGATTCAGATCATGTGTCTTTAGGCCACGCACACACTGCAGATACATCTGGATGTCACTTCACCTTTTAGTGCTTAATCCTGTTCTGTACACTCAAAAAAAAAAATAAATAAATAAATTTAATATTTAAGTATTTGATTTGCATACATTTAAATTACATAGTTTTAATATAAATCAATAAACTGAAAGTGAAGTCAACTCAGGTTTAATACAGAGTTTTGCGATTAACTCTGAAGTCACATGGAACATGGATAACGTCCGTTTGATCGTGAGAGAGCCGTGCAGTTCTCTTCTCTTCTCTTCTCTTCTCTTCTCTTCTCTTCTCTTCTCTTTCTGATTAAAATATTGTTATGAAAAATATCATGAAATTAAACACATTTACAAAGCATGAATAAACACTGCTGCTGCAGTGAAAGTTTGAGAAGGCAACTGATTGAAAATATATGACTATATCAATGCGTGTGAAACAAAGAAATATGCCTAATAATTTATATAGCTTCACAAAGAGCTCAAAAGAATACATGTAAGCTTAACCTGTTTTAAAGCTTTATATATTAATGAATGAATTATTTATTTTAATTTGAAAGCAAAGTTAAATACTGCCAGTTAATGTAATAATTATTTGAATGTCATATGAATTATACATAATTATAATTTATTTAATGTAAATATAATAAAAAATTAACAGCAATTTTGTCTCTAAAATGTTTTCACTATAAACTGATTTATTTTGGAGTGAGAGATACAGGGGGAGTGGCTTTATTATTGCATCAGATACAGGTCACTACTCACACCTGATTGGTCGAGTTTTGGTCTGCTATCTCTAAACCCGAATAAAACCTGCTCCGGAGCAGGTTAGCCATGTACCGTAAGTTACCATAGCAATGAAACCCATTAAAAACCAATCCACCTCCATGAGCCCGAAAATCCAGAGTTTACTCAAACTAATCTTTAACTTACCTGGGTAGAAACTGAAACCAGCAACAGGCCACTGTAGATCCTCCAGTGAATCCAGTGATCTCCATCAGTCCATCTGGTGAAATAGTGTCAGGAGATTCAGTGACTCTGATCTGCAGCAGTGATTCAAACCCTCCTGCTCTGAACTTCAGCTGGTTTAAAGGAGGAACGTTTGTAGGATCTGGAAGAATCTACAGCATCTCAAAGATCAGCTCTGATGACAGTGGAGAATACAAGTGCAGATCCATCAATGAACATGGAGAGAAATACTCTGATGCTGTGACTTTAAACATCATGTGTGAGTTAATGATTGCTTGCATTTTGTTAATAATTTTCTAATATTTGTTGTGAATTTTAATTTTTGTCTGTTTTAGACTCTCCCTGGAACGTCTCAGTGTTGATAACTGGATCTGGTGAAATAGTGTCAGGAGATTCAGTGACTCTGATCTGCAGCAGTGATTCAAACCCTCCTGCTCTGAACTTCAGCTGGTTTAAGGAGAATGAAAGCTCAGCTGTTGGATCTGGACAGAGTTTCAGTGCACTACAGAGTGGACGCTTCTACTGTCAGGCTCACAATCAACATGGATCTCAGAGATCAGACGCTGTAACTGTGACTGTTAAAGGTAGAGCAGCTCATATACTTGCATTACTTACCAAATCATGAAGTATTTAATTGTAGATTTTGCAATTATAACTGCAATTTAGTTCCCTTTCGAAAGGGTATTCGCACTGTGTTCCCTAGGGGTCACTATGGGGAATGCCTCCGGCATGCTAGGTGTCTGAAGCATGAGTCTAAACATGACAATGAACTTGACTTTGGCAGGCAGCAGCCTATGACGTCATTACAAATTAGTTGTGAATGCGCTGACTCCAGGTAGTTTACTGAGTAGTAGGCTCTCTGTGAGACTCCTTGCAAAATATCATGAATGTGGGGTGTTGTTAGGCCTCCTCTCATTTAAGAGAGTTACCTTTATTGAGGCCTCAGCTCTCTAGAGCTCCACCTGGATATCAGTTGCAGGTTGCAGGCTCTCTGTGAGCCTCCTTGCAAGTTTTCCTGAGTGTAGAATGTTGTTAGGCCTCCCCTCTATAGGAGAGTCGTTATTCTGAGACCTCCACTCCTAGAGCTCAGAGCTTCCTCTCTTTAGAGTCATGCTGTTGAGGCCTCTGTTCTTGAGAAGCTCCGGAGTATTGTTGTGGCTGGTGCACCTTAGGGATGAAGACTTTTTGGGTCTTGACTTAGCTTAGCCAATAAGGCACTCATCATTTCAACATGGCAATTATGTTCCCCGTAGCAACCCCTGGGGGATTTCCCTTTCAAAAGGGAACATCTCAGGTCACACATGTAACTGGAGCCATGGGAATAGGGAACATGATTCTGTGTCCCTTTGCCATGCTTCAGGCATTCTTGAGCAGGAATCCTTCAGACAAGTGAATGATGTTATTCACAGGTGCCTTTTTGTACTCACGGTCACACCAGTGGTGATGTCATAGGCTGCCGCCTGCCAATGTCAAGTTCATTGTCGTTCATTAGACTCAAACTTCAGACACCTAGCATGCCGGAGGCATTCCGCATAGTGACCCCTTGGGGACGCAGTGTCTCATTCCCTATTCTCAGGGAACCATGGTTACATGCATAACCTGAGACATTTTCTGAGAAATTCTAAGTGTTTCTAGAAACATTGATTTCATTGGGACAGATCTTTTTTTTATCTTAGAAATAAATGAGAATAATTCATGTTTTTAAAATCATTCAATAGTGAAATACTATTGTAATTGCTTAAAAGTGAATTACTTTAACCTGTTAACCAGCACTGGCACGCCGACGCACCAAAGCTTCTTTGTTTAAATTAGCTCAAATTTACTGTTAGATTTAATATAATTACCTTGACAAACTATACATCATTAAAAAGATCTAAGACTCGAGCTTAAATTTTTAATCTTTATTTTACTCTCAACATCGTATAGTGACCGTTATTTGTTAATATGCGTCGGGAGTTATGAATATGAGAAACGGAGTCGTTACCTTTTCATTGAAATATGAGCGTCAGCTTCAGCCATTGACAAAAAAAACTCTGTACGATCATCAAGAAAAAACTCCACAAAATAACATCCCTCGGGGCTTTTAGCTTAAAAGCATGCACATTTGGAGAAATATTGATGCACTGTCATACGTTTATGTCAATTTTCTATACAGAGGAGTCATATTTATTCAATTTTTACCCAAAACGCGCTGTTTTCATCATATGAGCGCTGTATACACTGACTACTGTGTGTTCAAACCATACCAGCAGCCGGAGGGCGCTCTGTGCACCTTTAGTCCACAAATAACACAGCATGAACAAGAGGCAATCATGTGACATACACGGACCTAAGAGAGGCTACCAGACATCGCTATAATCATTGATATAAACATACAGAACGTCACTTTTGAAAGTAATAAATACACGATTGTGACGATATGTGGTTTATCTGTGTTCTTCACGCCATGTCAGGTATTCATAATAGTAGATTATATTTATAATGCAATGCTAATCGAGATAGCTTTTGGGCCATTCCACCGAATGGGTAACATTTAAGTCCCCAGGACATTATATGTATAAAAATGCATGAACATTAACTCTAAAATACATTTTATTATTAAGCAAAGTGTCCTGCACATTATGCTAACTGCAAATTTAAAATATATAATTAAAAACATTTATAAAAACTACTTAGAACACTAAAAATTAGCATTTGTTGCATGTCCCCACACTCTATCTCTGTACTTTACCATGAAATATAATGATTAAAATCCTTCAGAAATATTATTTTGTTTGCATTGTTGTATGACGTTTTATCCAATTTATGATATAAAATGTTTTTTTGCATGAGAAATTCATAATATTTTAGATATAATACACATTTTAGTTGTGTCCCCCGGTTTTCACTCAGTCCTGTTACCCTAACACATTTCCCCCCCTGAAAAACTTGGAATATTCCATAAGGCACATTTTCAACAGGAAGTTGCATCATCTGAATCTTCTGAAGGCAATGGGAAGACCAAAAGTAAGTCCTCTCATTTTCTTTTTTGTATATTTGATGATATTGCAACTTTGTCTGAGAAGGTCAATCTTAACATACTGTCCTGTTACCTAAATTATTTTTTAGATGTTATTTGTTTATTTTAAATTTACAAATGTTTGATAAATCACTAGAATTTGCTTTTTATCCTCATGCTATTAGCATGTATGCTATGTGGCTATATTTCATGTATTTGCTAATGATATGCTAAAAACTCAGTCCTGTTACCTTCAGTCCTGTTACTCATATAAACCATAACAGGACTGAGTAATAGGTAACAGGACTGAGTATCATCATATGGTGTATTGATTTATTAGTGTGAATATAAGTTTATGTAATACAATTTACTCAATTTTTAAGTTTTACAGTTACTTAAGTTGTAGTTGTAGTTGTCAGTTTTACAATGTGAATACCATGCTTACAGGGAGCCAATCCACCACTAAGTGCTGCAGAAAAGCAGCGACTCTATCGCGCTCATCGCAATGCAGACCCAGAGAGGAAACAGAAATATTTAGAGAGAGAATGTGAAAAATACAGGAGGGACATTGAGTCAGGCAGGAGGAAACTAATCAGTGACCTCAGTCAGAGAGCAAAGCGAAGACGTCGCAGACAGTGGAGGGAGGATTACCATAGGATCAAGGACAGGAAAGAAGCCCTCCAACATCTCGTCACCCCTCCGCACAGCCCCCAGTTATCACCAGAGCAAGCAGTACATCCAGAGCCAAGCACTTCCAGGTCTACTTCATGAAATGGATCATGTGCCAAAGACAATGTGCTAGAGGGTTAGGGTTAATGAAAATAGACATGATTATGTTACACAATGGCCCGGTTTCACAGACAGGGCTTAGGTTAAGCCAAGATTAGACCTTAGTTCAATTAGGACATTTAAGAAGCTTTAATAAATGTGCCTTATAGAAAAAACATTACTGGTGTGCATCTTGAGACAGAACAATGGCAGTGACATATTATAATATATGTTAGTGTAAGTAACCTTCAGTTAAAACAGCTCAAACATGCATTTTAGTGTGAAGCCTTGTCTGTGAAACCAGGGTTATGAATTTAGCTATCAGGTCATAGAAGTTAATTTAACAGTGTAACAGTACATTTTCCTGACTATTGCAATGTGTAATTTACTGTGATGCATGTGTTTTTTTAGGCAACATGATCAAGGGCAGAGAAGAATCCGGAAAACACGAAAGAAGCTTCATAAACAAATTCAAGAACTAAAGGTTCTGTTGAAAAAAGAAACCAAAAAAACACAAAAGTACAAGAAAAAACTCCAACGCATTAAAAAGAAAAATGCATCTCCACGCACAAAGGTAAACAAAAAATTGAAAGATGTTTCAAGTGTGGCCATTCGGAAGACTCTTTTGTTTCATGAAGCTCTGGTGGAGGACATACGAAACAATTACAAAAATGCACAGGGGGAGAGGGAAAAGCAAATCGTTTCAAAAGTGATAACAGGAAAAGTTCTGAAAAAGTACAGAATGCAACGCTTAGCTCAAAATTCATTTGGCTTTTCAAACAAAAGAAACAATGAGAAGAATACGGTTAATTACACCTACCAGCGGAAGCGGAACAACAGGATTGCGGATGTTCTGATAAGTAGAGTGAGGGCTTTTTACTCAAGGGATGATGTGAGTCGCATCACAACTGGGAAGAGGCAGACCCTCACTCAGAAGAAAAACAAAAAGCAAAAACGATTCCTTTTGGATACCATGAAAAATTTACACAGGAAGTTTTTGGCTGAAGAACAAAGCTCCATCTCTTACTCACTCTTCTGTAAGCTCAGACCTTTTTGGGTTGTTCATCCGACTCTGAGTGATCGGGACACATGCATGTGCAAGATGCATGAGAATCTGGGTTTTCTTGTCCAGAAGTTACACTACTTGAAAGTAATCAGCACCAACAATCTGGATAACCTTGTGAAAGAGATCTCATGTGAGACAGAAAATGTGAAGTGCATGTATGGAGAATGTTCTGCGTGCAAGGACCTCTCTTGCCCAGTCTCTACAGAGTACAATCCAGAGAATAAAGTGTCTTATATCCAGTGGGTAATTGTGGAAAAGCAGCACAAGAATGATCCCAATGGCAAAACATCTAAAATCACAATCAAAAAAGAATTCCATACCACTCAAGAAGAAATGCTGGAACAGCTAAACCTGCTGCTGCACAGGTTCAAGAGACACACTTTTAACATTAACAATCAGTTTACCCACTACAGGGCATTGAGACAAAGCTTAAAAGCACATGAATGCTTAATTCATGTTGACTTTTCTGAAAATTACCTCTGCAAGTACAGCAAAGAAATACAGGCCGTCCACTTCGGAGCATCACATCAGCAGGCAACACTGCACACAGGTGTGCTTTATGTGCATGCAGCCCCTCACCCGATGTCCTTCTGCACAGTGTCACCCTCAAGAATAAAGGGCCCGCCAGCAATCTGGCAGCACCTGTCCCCTGTGCTAGACTATGTGCAGAGTGTATATCCGGAGGTGTCCACTATCCATTTTTACAGCGATGGCCCTTGCACTCAATACAAACAAAGGGGTAATTTGCTCTTGTTTTGTACTGAGCTCTTCAGGCAAGGATTCACTGCTGGTACTTGGAACTTTTTCGAGGCGAGCCATGGGAAGGGTGCCCCAGATGGTGTGGGAGGGGCCCTGAAGAGGAGAGCGGATAGTCTGGTGAGCCAAGGAAGGGACATTACTGATGCTGCAGAGCTGTTTGAGGTGTTGCAAGAGACAAACACAAAAATCAAGCTGTTTTTTGTCAGCGAGGAAGCAGTTGATAAAGCAGTTTTGGAGATGCCCAATGATGTGCCACCAATTCCGTCCATTATGAGGATCCATCAGGTTGTGTCTCTAGCCCATGGAGTACTGATATACAGGGACGTCAGCTGCTTGTGCACAACAACACAAAATCTGAACTGTGGGTGCTTTAATACAAAGCATTTCAAGTTCAGCAACCAGCAGACGGCTCCCATGGCTCCCACAGTGACAGAAGATCAGTGGCAAAGTCTTGAAGTTGTTGGTAAATGGTGTGTGCTGAAGTACGATGGTGATCTATACCCTGGAGTCATCACAGATATAAGTGAAACGCAAGTTGAGGTCCGCTGTATGCAAAAGATTGGGGTCAACAGGTTTTTCTGGCCAGCCCGTGAAGACATTCTTTGGTACTTGTTTGAGGACATTGTGTGTATCATCCCACCCCCGAGGCCAGTCACAGGTCGTCACATGGAAATTGAGAGAGAAGTCTGGGCCAAACTAGAATCAGCTTTTTAGAAAGGGTCAGACAAGTTTGTTTTCATGAATTCAGTGCCATTCTAGCTAAAACACTGTTCGGTGTATTTTCTGCAACTGAACATTTTTTGTTTTGAACGTGAAGATGGAGAGAACCCAAGAGCCAGGAACACCCACCATGGCACATACACCCGCCACACTTCATCTCCATTCTCTCAGTCTCTCCTTCTTTGTCTCCTTCTTTATCTTTCCATCGTTTTTGCTGACAAACTACAAGCATGTTCCTTTACGTTCCTTCACATCTCTCTCACACACAAGCTATGCACACTCACAGACACACACACACACACACACACACACTCACTCACTCACTCTCTTTCTCTCTCTCACACACACACACACACAGAGAGAGAGAGTACAGATACTCAGTCCTGTTACTCAGCGTTCATTCCTGTTACGCAATGTTCAGTCCTGTTATTAAATTGTTTTTCTCTAAAAAATAAAGATAAACCACTGTTTTTCTCAATTGTGTTATGTCCATCATTTAACCAATAGTTTAATTAATGACATGATAAAAAATAAATTAAACTTGAGGTTTAGGTCTCCTTTGAAATTAAAAGATGGCTTTGCATTTTTAAAAGAAATACACATTATGTACATATATTACTGATTTTTAGAGACAAATATCAATTATTTAAAAATGTAATCAACCATTTCTCTAAAATAAACACTTTTGTGATAGGAAAACAAAAAAAATAGTTGACATTGCTTTTAAACTTGCTTTTTAAAAGACACATGATTTTTGGTAACAGGACTGAGAAAAATGCATCAATTTCCCACTTTGAAACCTTGTAAAAAATGAAATAAAGTTACCTGAGATTGACCAATATACATTTTGAAGAGTTAAATATTAGTGCTATTAGATTCAGTGTAGAAAAAAGAAAAAAAAAGTAGTTTAATTTTTAAAAGTTACAGTAGGCAAATGTCACCCATTCGGTGGAATGGCCCTTTTCTCATTGTGCAGAATAGCCTAAAATGATATATTTTCTGTCTGATTTTTGATCCAAAGCCACATCACATCAAAGAAGGTTATTTAAAACAATCGACTAGTAAGTTTGGAGAAAAAACGTGGTTTTAATCTTATAAATTGTCATGTTTTGTTGGTGTGCTAAGCTAATATGCTAACGAGCCCAGATATGCACCTGTTCTAATCATAGAGCTAATGCAAATAAATAATTCTTAATAGTAAAGCTCACTTTTTTTCTCTCTTTTTTTTTCAAGAAGGACATTAGATACAGTTTGAAAGAAGGTGAAGTGAGAAGTTTGGTGAATGAAATGAGGGATTAAATCATCTTGAATAGAACATCAGTAATTATAATAGAGACAAAAGAAAAGAATAATAAGAGCCATAAGCTGGCTGGAGAGGTGTGAATGTGTTCAGGGGAGACTGAAACTGAATGGGGCACTTAGCACCACAAACACAATATCGACAATACCCTTGAATAGATGACAATAAACATCAGTTAACATTTTAGAGTCCTTTCTAAATAAAGTCTCATGACATGGTCTTGAAAAACATGTAATAAAACTCAGAGTTTTAAACCTATCATCTTCAGATTTGAAATATAACATGGTCAGACATGTGGCTTTAGCTGCAGTGCATTTCTAGATTGCCACAAGGCCAACTTCACTTTAATTTTCATAAATATATTTCATAAAAATAAATTTCTAATAACTTTTCAAAATTTCAAAGCTATTTTAAACTATTTTCTTCTTTGTGACAATAATGAATTATGAGTTTACCATAAACTGCAAAGTGTCTACTTTCAAATGAGACCTTACTTATGCTTTTAGTGCAAAGGGTTCATGAACTGTATCTGTTTTAGTTTGGGTATGTCATTTTTGGGGATTTTCCAAAAGCGGGGGTGCTGGCTAACAGGTTAAAAAGAGCCCAAATAGTGCAAACACTGAAAACTATGATGGTGGCATCCTTTTATAACTAGTTAAACATCAACATCTAAACCTCTGTTAATTCTCAATAAGAACTTCTGTAGACTTATGACACAAATAAAGTCAATCTGGTCATTAATCAGTGAAGCTGGTAATGCTGTTTGTGGAGTTGTTTAATCCTCCTCTGCTGAAATCTTGAGAGATTCAAGGTAAGTTCACACTGTCAGTCCAAATTTGAACTAAAATTATGTATGCCCGCACTGTGTGTCAGAAATGTTTAGATCCAATTTATGCTGCTCTTTTTTTTTTTTTTTTTTTTTTTTTTTTTTTTCCTAGAATATCTGCATTGGTTTCTATAGCAATGATATTGTATTGGTAGGTATAACCCAAAACAACAACACGGTGAGTTTTGCAATACAGATGTTGTCTTACTTATTATGGAATCCCAAACCTGCCAATATTAAAATAAATAAATACATAAATAAATACACAAAGAAATGTAAAAAATCAAAAATAAATAAATAAATATACATAGAAAAGCAGTAAGTTAGTTTTATTGCAGTCTCACCAGTAGGCTACACTTCTTGTATTTCGGCCTCTTCTTGTATATATAAAAAAAATTCAGCAGAGGCAGGGATACATAGACCAGAAGGGGGGAAATCCCCCCCATCCCCCCCTACAAATCGCAACCTGTATATATATATATATATATATATATATATATATATATATATAGATTTTATTTATTTATGTATTAATTTATTTTTAACATTGGCAGATTTGGGATTGGGCACTGCAGAAACAACACAACCTTGTTTCTGCAGCAACTTTCAGCATTTTACTATAACAACATCTGACGTTTTCTTTTTATGTGGCATGAGAAAGTCACATAATCCACACAAAACCTGAAACAGATTTCCTGAAATACAATTTGAATAGGATTTCAAACCACATACAGTGCTGCTTGAAAGTTTGTGAACCCCTTGCAGAATCTGTGAAAATGTGAATAACTTTAACAAAATAAGAGGGATCATACAATATGCATGTTGTTTTTTATTTAGTACTGTCCTGAGTAAGATATTTTATATAAAAAATGTTTACATACGCTCCACAAGTCCAAAAAAAAATAGCTGAATTTATAAAAATGACCCGCTCAAAAGATTGTCAGACCTTGATTTTTAATACTGTGTGTGGTTACCTGGATGATTTATGACCGTTTTTTGTTGTTGTTGTTGTTGTTTGTTTTGTTATGATTGTTCATTGGTCCCTTGTTTGCTGTGAGCAGTTCCCCAATATTCTTCAAAAAAAAAGGTTTCTCCAGGTTCTGAAAATTCTTCAGATTTCCAGTATCTTCTGCATATTTGAACCCTTTCCAGCAGTGACTCAATGATTTTGAGATCCATCTTTTCACACTGAGGACAACTGAGGGACTCAAACACAACTATTAAAAAAGGTTCAAACATTCACTGATGCTCCAGAAGGAAACATGATGCATTAAGAGTCAGGGGGGTGAAAACTTTTGAACAGGATGAAGATGTCCAATTTTTTCTTATTTTGTTTAAATATCTTTTTTTTTTATTTTTTTTTTAAATTTAGCCCTTCGGAAGCAACAGAAGACACTTAAATGTTTGCCAGAAGACAAATTAAGTACAATATTCCTTGATCTTCAAATCTGAAGAATTTTTGGGACTTGGAGGAATTTTTAAAAGAATATTGGGCAGTTTAACAGCTCAGAACAAAAATGCGACTCATGAACAACTATTACAAAACAAAAACAGCTGTGTATCATCCAGGTAACCACACACAGTATTAAGAAGGGTTCGCAAACTTTTGAATGGGGTCATATTTATAAATTCAGCTATTTATTTGTCTTGTGAACTTTATGTAAAATATCTTACTCAGGACAGTACTAAATAAAAAATGACATGCATTTTGTATGATTTCTCTTATTTTGTTAAAGTTATTCACATTTTCACAGGTTCTGCAAGTGGTTCACAAACTTTCAAGCAGCACTGTATCTCAAAACGGATTATCACTCGATTAATTAATTATCTCAATAACTCCACTCTTGCATGGTCTTGTTTTGGTCTTAGAGGACTGGTCTTCACTACACCTCAGAGATTAACACAAATATGTGTAAATGCATAATATTAACACATGATGGGTGTTCTTGGCTGCACAGATTGTGTTGGATGCTGTGAATGAATACACAGGTTGTGTTCATTTTAAAACTGAATTCTTCCAACACTGTTTTATTTATTATTGACACAAAATGTGTAAACTAGAGTGCTACACATAATGTTTACTTTTTTTTACACATTTCTTCCAAGAGTGTAATTATCCTGAAGATCCAGATTTGCTTGTTCAGGTGTTTTCCCATCCCTCTTCTATAAGAATGTAACATGTTCATTGTTTTCAAGGAGAAGCAGAATGAAAAAGAGAATGGAGTCTCGGGTGAGAAAAATTAGTTTGGTTATCAATAGTATTATTGATCAGATAAATTGAGTAGTAACTAAAAGATTGAAAGTCTGAATGTAGTTGTTACATCATATATTTTGTGTTGTTTATAATCATTAGTTATTTGTCTATTCTGTTTTTTTTTTCTTTAATGGCAAAGATGAATCAGTCCAGACCTCATGACAGACGCAAAGCTTGTGATGTCGAATTGAGTGAACCTGTGTATATGAATATAAGGGTAAGTTATTGTTAACAGTAACTGTAAGTTATCATCTGTTGCTGGAGACACTAATATAGTTATTGTTACAGTTATCGTCCATTTCTTTCTTTCTTTCAGCGTGACATGAAGAGGCCATAGTATTTGAAATGCATGGCAAAATATGTCTTCCTTTGGGTGGAGCCCTGAATGATTGGATCATTTTATACAAAGTGACTTACAAATGATAAACACCATAACCAATTTGTCAAAAGAGCCAGTAATATTTGCTGTGCACAATGCCAAGTTTACATTGTAAGCTACATTAATGCAAGCTTGTACAAAGTGAAATGCTGAAAATATATAGAACAATATATTTTTAAGCACTTGCAAAGGGATCTTCAGCATGATGTTTTACTGAAATGTTGTAAGGATTATTTGATTCAGTGACTGATGGAAATGAGGGAGGAAAAGTATCACAAAGTGTCTAATCACTGAAGTGTGTTTTTTATTGACATTTTGTTTTTGATTACTTCATTTACATGTATTATGGTGTCTCAGCCTTTAGTATCATTGTTAATGTCTTCAATGCATATAATAAAGCTCTATTATGGGAATAGTTTACAGTCTTCTGTCCTTCAATACTGCCAATCAACAATCAATAATAAACAGCAATACATTTAGAATTTGGTAGACACACACACTGTACTGTACTAAACAACACTGATTAACCCGCAGTTCATTATACTAGTTAATTTTGTATGAAAACAATATAAATATTCTGAGTCTGAGCCTGAAGATGTCATACTTTTCGTGGTCTTTGCACCACCTGCTGGTGACCACGTAACAAGGCAGCGGTATGCCTATTTTCTGTGGATCTGTGATTTTAAATGCCAAGCTCCAAAAAGATTCATAAAACACTCCATAAGGTTGGTGATTAGCATTAAAAGTTGTTTCCCCAAGAGTTTGAAGTGGACGCTTCACAGTTTCATGAAAAATGCCAATGCTTAATATTTCCTGCACAATTATGTACATACAGAAATATATCTTAACAACTTCTGTATATCGCTTATCCTGTGTGAATAAACTCCTATCTACAATTAAAAAGTCCGAAGTAACAATTGATTCATGTACATATATCCTAAAAATGAATCCTGTGTGACTGAAATGCTGCAAACCGGGTCCTTTTAAGACAAGATTTCTGCTGTCAGTCAGTGATGCCCTCTGTTGGTAGAGAATACCAATACGGTCGCTCGAACGCTTGCGGTGACTTCACCTGCTGGCAGTTTAGAACGCAGTGAGCAATCCAGTGGTTTATATAGATCAGTGGAGCCAAGCACAAAACAGGCACAAGGAGTTATGCAAGCATGGCTGGGAGCATCAGAGCAACGGCAACAATTAGAGTAGATTATTTTAGGCAAAACAGCTGAAAATTATATTCAATCACTAGTAATATGATTTAATTATTATCACTTTTGACCATTAGGTGGTGCTGTTACCAAAATGAGGTTGTGAGGAGATGTTACAGCCTCAGAATCAGCTTGGCACCATGCCAACAATTTTGTTGCTATATTATTCGATAACGGTTTGGTCAGCAAACAGGTTTTTAATAACTTTTTGCTGGCATGGTCTCATGATGATCTGAGGTGATTTTGGTTAAAATTGGACCAATGGTTTAGGAGTTCAAAAAAGTAGGTTTTTGAAGAAATTAAAAATGGAAGAATGCAATTTTGACTATGGCATAATTGGTATCATTGTTTTCAGTATGATTCAATGAGTCTATTAAGACTATTTTCATTTAAATAGGCAATCAAAAATCACAAACTTTTAGTTTTTTTTTTTTTTTAATTTTATTTTAAATTGTTCCTATTTTTTAAGTACCTTCAGGCCATACAAAAATGTGAAAATTGGGTATCATTCGAATCTGTATGCTGCATGTTTTATGATTTTTGGGCAAACCATTCAGAAGTTATAAGCAAATATAAATATATATATATTTATATTTGCTTATAACTTCTGAATGGTTTGCCCAAAAATCATAAAACATGCAGCATACAGATTCGAATGATACCCAATTTTCACATTTTATATATCTCCTGACCAGTAGGTGGTGCTGTGCTGCATTAATGTCTATAGGTCATGCTTGTGATGACTTGTATCAAGATTGGTCTCAGTATTGAATCCAATTCGGTGTGCTCTTCATCTAATTCATTTGTGAGTTACTGGAAAATGGTAAGGTTTATCTAAATGTTTTTAATAACTTTTTTCCAGCATGATCTGAAGATGATGTGAGCCAATTTTGGTGAAAATCAGATGACCCATCAAGGACGAGTTTGATAAAGTAGGATTTAGTAAAATTCAAAATGGCGGAAAGATTTTAATGATGGAAAAACAATCACATTAACATGGAGAGAAATTTAAGATTTATTTTACACATCATTTACATATTTAAATTGTAAATATCAGAATAATAAGTTTACTATAATATTATTAAATATATAATAACACACAGGGGTCACATTGTCCTTTTTCACAACAATTACATCAAACCATTTTTGGTTCCCCAAAGACATTTCTTAAAAGAGCCCGTTTTTATTAAGGTGAAAGACATTTTAATAATCTAAAGAACACTTTTCCACTTTTTTTTTTAATATATTTTTTTTATTTCACAATGGAAAGGTATAATGGCTGTTAAAGGATCTTCATGTAGCCATCAATGCCAATAAAGAACCTTTATTTTTAAAGGGAAAAACTCAGCATCTGTTGAGATTTCCACTGTAGCTTTGTTTGAATACTCCTTCAGTGAATCTGGTTTCCACAGACACATATGAAACACATCAGATCAAAACAAAAGTGGAACAAATAAAGGAGACTTTAAAGTGTTCAGGATTGAGTCAGGCGGCTCCCTCAAGTGTTCAGATGATGTTCAGCACCACGGACAGCAGCAGAGATTCAGCACAAGCAAACAAACACAGTCTGTCCAGATCAGCTCCTGGAATTACACTTCAGAAAAGCCTTATGCAGAATAACTGATGTTCAAGAGCCCTGTATGAAACTGAGTCATGTTACATAAATCAACAAATCATAAATAGTTTATCTGGACAGACATGAGCTGCTAAGTTTATAAGAACAAGTACATTAGTTACTGTAGTGGATTTAAATGCATCATATTTCCTTCTGAATGTTTGAAGTTTTTTTAATAGCTGTGTTTGAATCCCTGAATTGTCCTCAGTGTGAAAATATAAATCTTAAAATCATAGTCACTCCTGGAAAAGGATCGAATATACAAAAGACACTGAAGAAAATGAAGAATCTGCAGGACCTGAAGGAATTTTCTGAAGAAAGTTGAGCTTTTTTACTGCTCAGGTCATTTTAGGGTGATCAAAACAGGGTTGTGGGTAACTGTGGAGCAGCACTAAACAGTTTTAGAAGGATCAGAGGGGTTTATGGAAAGAGTTTGACCTCGAGTCTGACGCTTCTTGCAGGAACCTGAGGAAACAGATCATCAAAACATCACATTTGAGCTCTTATTGTATCTGCAGTTGTTCTGAACTTCCTGTTGACTAATAAAGTCTTAGTGGCAACATTTGCATTTTAACATGGCTTGTGCACTAAATTGATTAAAATAATAGTTGTTCTTCTCAGTATCTTTTAAATTTTTTTTTTTGGCAAATATCTACACATTTTAACTCAAGCTGAATAACAACACTAGTGTCTTCAGTAAAACTGCTTATAGCTGTATTGAACTAATGAATGAACTTTATTATTGAACTGACTCTGAAACAACACTGACTCAAGCTGAATAATGACACTATTGTCTTTTTAGAGCTGTTTTACAGAATTTAAATTTGTCTCAAATTTTATAAAGATTGCATCATTGATTCTGTTTATTACTGTGAAGCTGTTTTGAAATGATCTCTGGGCTTTAGAAATAAAAGAGACTTGACATTCTTAATAAAAGATTAATTTAGGCCTACTTATATGCAAAATGACAGATCTTAAAATTAAGCAAGCAAGAGCAAATATCAGCCAATAGGGTCGGAAAATATAATTTGTGCACCAAATTACCAAAAAAACAGCATTTGTGATGGTCATGGTCAAAATAAGGGTTAAATGCATTTCAGTTACTGACCTGTTTCAACTTTCAGCTTCACTTCGGTGTGGAAATCTATCCCATATTTATCGACCGCACAATAGTATGTTCCAGAATCCCACTGACTCAGATTTCTGATGGTCACATAGAAAGCTGCTGATCTTGTGCTGTCATACAGAGAGAATCTTCCAGAATGAACCCATTTATCTTTCTTATCACTTCTGATGCGGTCAGAGCATGTTGCCCACCGACCTTTACAAAAATACTTTATATTCAGTGTATACTCTTTATCATATTTGCATGTGATGTTGACTTCAGCTCCTGGATATCCTGTCACACTGATGGAGCTCACAACACCTACAACAGATCAAAATAAAATGTATTAATCATTTCCCTTATGATGCTTAAAAGAGAGCAACATTTAAACTGGTTTCCTCAGATTCTTACCAGGAATCATCAGCAGAGTGAAAGTCGAGATGATCTTCATTCTTCTCTCTTATTAAATGATCTTCTCTGTTATCAGTAGATTCAGTTCTTCTGAAGCTCTCGTGTGTTTCAGGTTGGTTCTGGTTGCGTTTTTGTCATAATTATGATGAGATGCAAACTTCCTCCTCTTTTGTCTTTTGCCGTTCTGTGTCACAAGTTCAGACTTGAAACATCAACAAAAAAGAGCAAAATTTACAGAAGAAATCAGAACTGTTGACATATCAGTTTTGTTGATGAAGACAAGCTTATTTCTCCTTCTGTGAGCTTCATGTGTCATGAGTTCCTCTTTGTCACTCGCGGCCTCTGAATGAATAAACTATTATTAGTAACTGAACACACTTCCCACAATTTCACTTTACTTCCCGTTTCCCGTATTCAAAGTAAAGCCTCCATTTCCACATCCTCTATTCATGGATTAATTCAGTTCTGCAGAAACTACAGAAACACACTCACACTTTACAGCATGCTTGATCATTCACTTCATAGAGTTAAATTTAAATATATTTCATTTATTCAATCAATCAGAAGATACATTTACCAGAAGAGAATGTCATAAATATAAAGAAACACGTAAAAAGCCAAAAACTACTAAAGCAGAAGTGAAACTGTTGAACAGACTTTTCCCTTAAAAATAACAATATTGATATTCATTAATAATACATGAGAACATAATTATCCATAAACTGAAAGTTCATCTTTATTATGACTTGAATCCAGATCTTGTTTTACACAGATGAGGCCTTTGTCAAGCTGTGAAGCTCTTTTGTGTTTGTTTGTTTGTTTGTTTGTTTGTTTGTTTTGTCTCTCTGTGTCTATTTCCTGGTCATTTAATAAGTCGAAACATTTCATTGTGTGTCACTCCAGTGTAAGACAACTGCCATAAACATCACTGTTTAATTAACTTGTTTAATTAAGTTCATTGAGCTATATCCCTGATACGACACAACAGTGTATTTCACATAAATAAACAAATAACACATGTAATGTGCATAATATACAACTTTTGTTACTGCTCATTGTGTAACAAACAATATAATAGAAAAAGAATGAATTTATTAAATTTACTATAGTCAAAAGCTAGAACGTAGATATGGACTGACTGTCTATATTCCACAAATCAAGCAGATGAGGACATTATGATTCCTCATTTAAAGCCTGATGTATCCAATGATTTCTTTCTTTTTTTCTTTTTTTTGTCCCGTCACATGGCATTGTGGCTTTAGATTCCACTCCATTAAGATGATGAGAGACACAGATCATTGGATCATCTGGTTTATCTACAGTGGAGTATATCATTGATCATCTGGAGTATCTGCAGTGGAGTAGATCATTGGATCATCTGGTTTATCTGCAGTGGAGTAGATCATTGAATCATCTGGTTTATCTACAGTGGAGTAGATCATTGGATCATCTGGTTTATCTGCAGTGGAGTAGATCATTGATCATCTGGTTTATCTGCAGTGGAGTAGATCATTGATCATCTGGTTTATCTGCAGTGTAGTAGATCATTGAATCATCTGGTCTATCTACAGTGGAGTAGATCATTGATCATCTGGTTTATCTGCAGTGGAGTAGATCATTGATCATCTGGTTTATCTGCAGTGTAGTAGATCATTGATCATCTGGTTTATCTGCAGTGTAGTAGATCATTGATCATCTGGTTTATCTACAGTGGAGTAGATCATTGATCATCTGGTTTATCTGCAGTGGAGTAGATCATTGATCATCTGGTTTATCTGCAGTGGAGTAGATCATTGATCATCTGGTTTATCTACAGTGGAGTAGATCATTGAATCATCTGGTTTATCTACAGTGGAGTAGATCATTGATCATCTGGTTTATCTACAGTGGAGTAGATCATTGATCATCTGGTTTATCTACAGTGGAGTAGATCATTGAATCATCTGGTTTATCTGCAGTGGAGTAGATCATTGATCATCTGGTTTATCTACAGTGGAGTAGATCATTGAATCATCTGGTTTATCTACAGTGGAGTAGATCATTGATCATCTGGTTTATCTGCAGTGGAGTAGATCATTGATCATCTGGTTTATCTACAGTGGAGTAGATCATTGAATCATCTGGTTTATCTACAGTGGAGTAGATCATTGATCATCTGGTTTATCTGCAGTGGAGTAGATCATTGATCATCTGGTTTATCTGCAGTGGAGTAGATCATTGATCATCTGGTTTATCTGCAGTGTAGTAGATCATTGAATCATCTGGTCTATCTACAGTGGAGTAGATCATTGATCATCTGGTTTATCTGCAGTGGAGTAGATCATTGATCATCTGGAGTATCTGGAGTGGAGTAGATCATTGGATCATCTGGTTTATTTGCAGTGTAGTAGATAATCAGATCATCTGGTCTATCTACAGTGGAGTAGATCATTGATCATCTGGAGTATCTGGAGTGGAGTAGATCATTGGATCATCTGGTTTATTTGCAGTGTAGTAGATAATCAGATCATCTGGTCTATCTACAGTGGAGTAGATCATTGGATCATCTGGAGTTTCTGCTGTAGTGTAGATGGTGGTGGTGTGTTTGTTCTTGCACTGAAACTCGCTGATTTCCTGATAATTATGGTCATTCCAGTCAATGTCCTGCAAAATATCTCATGTTATCTTCCAAACCCTTCCACATTTGAACATCTCAACTGTATTTGTTATCACTAGCAGATATATGTTGAGTTTTGGATGCGAGCAGAAGAAAGACGTCCAGAGTCGGCAGCTCAAAACCAATGAGCAACAGGTATGTGTTTTCAGCAGCTCATAAACATAAGACCATCATCATCATCATCATCATCACTCACCTCTGAAGTGATTCCTGCTGTCGTATTCAAAGGCAAATGTGTGATGGAGACTGTCAAAACATGAGAAGAATTAATATTCAAACAACAAATGCTAGAAAGTAACATTAAGTAAACTTGTGTGCACATACTTAATCATATTTAGGAGATTTTGGTCCCATAGGAAAGATAACAAAACCTCCTGTTTGAGACAGCCATGATGTACCAAAATTAAACACTCTCATGGCAATTTGTAAGTACCTAACATTTTTTTTTTTTTTTAATTAGTGGATAATTGATACGAATTTGTATGATTTCATCTGTACATTTTGTATATATAGATTTACATTACATCTAAAAATCATGCATTTAATCAAATTGTACAAATTCACGAGAAATTACCACTTCATAAAATAATGTTTTCTCATGAGATCTGGTTGAAAAATAAAATACACTAAAACAAATAATAATAATTTGTTGGATTTACTTAAAATATTCATGTACCATTTTTGCATCATGGTTTTTAAGTAAATTCAACTTGAAGTAATTATGTAAAATTAACAAGAAAATATTTTGTTTATATACATAAATATATGAACATTTACTAAGTTTTCTTAAAAGACTTGAGTTTCGGTAACTCAGTTTTACAAGTTGAGTACTAAGTTCAGTTTTCTTAACAAGCTTGTTCACATAAAACTGATTTCCTTAAATTTCTCAAGCATGTTTTTTTTTTTTTTTTTTTTTTGTCTTTAAAAAGTTCCCATAATGTATTTTAAAAATCAAAATTGAGAATGCTTGATCTGTTGAAAGAAAGTATTGTTGGTGAATACAATCTATTAATAACATATTTGGTCAGTGAGGAGATTAATTACTTATTCTACTTTATGATGTTGAAAACTATATCATCTGATCATCTTTGTTTCTGCCTTTATTTGCACTAAATTATGTGTTTTGGTAAACACTGTTACAAAAACCACAAACTGACATAAAAAGCAAAGAGTCAAACTGCCCAACTAAAATAAAGCATGATCACCATAACGGTGGCCGAACATTTTAAATAAAACATTAATATCTAAACCTCAGTTAATTCTCAAAAAGAAGTTCTGTGTGTGTGTGTGTCTGTGTGTGTGTGTGTGTGTGTGTGTGTGTTTCATGCATCTAAATCTGACCTTGCTGTGAAGGTCCTGATTGTGAAACTCTTGGTGGTTTCTTGCTAATCTTCCTACACCACACCATCAGCGTCATGAAGAAGATGATCACCATGATGACTAACCCAACACTGACGTATATGACAGACCCTGAATGTGAGATGTGACCTGTAACACACATTTAATAGCTGAAAATGAAGTAATTTTATAATTCATTAACTTTGCAACAATGAAACTGTTATTTCCCTGTTTATAACTGTGAAGCTGCTTTGAAATAATATTGTGATCTTATTTTATTTAATGACCATTGGCTGTTCCCTTGTAGTTCATTTCTACTGAAGCTCCACTTCTAATAAATATAATCACTTACTCTGTTTAACCAGCAACAAAATCTCTGAATAGACATCAGTTAAAGGCAAACTCCTCTCCACAGCACACCAGTATGTGTCTTCATCCTCTGTTCTCAGATCAGTGATGGTGACGGTGAAAACTCTGTTCTTCTTGTCGTCAGTCAGAGAGAATCTCTCGTCTTTAGCTGGAGATCCTGATTTAACCATGATGTTTTTAATTGGAACGTATTTACACTTTCCTTTACAAAAGTACTTTGAATTTGATTCATATCCAGGTTTATATGAGCATCTGATCTCAACTCTCTCTCCTCTGTGTCCTGTAACTGTATCTGGAGCTCCTACAACAACAGCTGAAACACAAATATCATTATATAGAGCTGTTATGTGTGAGCAAGAGACATCAGCAGGCCAGAATAATAACTTACAAATATCATTCATATGAGTCTGATGATCATGTGATAATCAAGAGATCATGTCAAACTGTGTGTAAAAGAGCTCAGAGTCTCAAACTCACCTGTACAGATGCTGCAAAAGAGCAGCAGAACGTCCCACATGATCAACTTTGACAAGAGTTTCTCTAAAATAAAACACCAAACTCAGTGTGTCAAACGTTACTGTCGTTCTCTTCTGTACTGAGTGAACAACTTAGCGTCAGCAACTGATATTATAATTTCCTTCCCCTTCCTGTCTCTCTAACCACATCAGCTCTACAGGACATCTTAAAGGAGCACATTTACTCTGACAAACTGTTTTTCTTTTGTGCTTTAATCCCTTTCTTACTTTCACTAGTTCATTTTAAACTTTCCTGTGGTGGACAAATTATTTTTAAAAGTTCAAATAAGCTATTCCATGTTATCTTTAAATCTTATTTTAATGAGCAAACTGCTGTTCATAATAGCTTTATATGGAGTATTAAACATCGCAGCACTGGACCGGTCAAGTTTGAAATCTGCTCAAAACTGAACCTTCACCTGAGAATGAAGTCACTTGTCAAGTAAACAAAGAGTTTGAGAGTATAATTCAAGTGAACAAGGCCATACATCGACAATGAAAATACAGTTCATGAGAGTGTTTTTGTGAGTTCACAGTCGCAGCTGATTTCAGTCAAACTGGGTCATCTAGATTGGAGATTTACCACATAAAAGTGACAAGACAGTGTCAAAGCTGTGTCATATTTGACATCACCCATAGAGGGCACAATGAGGAGCAAAACAACTGAGCACCTGTGACAGAGTAATTTTAGTTAGAGAATAGACACACGTGTGTATTAGGGGTTGAATGACCTGATTTTGAAGTAGACTTTTATGTGATTTATGTCGAGTTGATGTTCACTTATTGCTAATGACATCATTAATAAAAAACAGGAGAGATGGGAATGCTTTGCAACATGCCACAATTTTAAACTAGAGGCTAAAGTTTGTGAACAAAATGCAAAATACAAAAAGCTGTATTGCTCCTATATAACAGCTTCTTTTTATCAGTTCTTTTACCAATGGGTCGTTATGTTTCTTACAAATTTCTGCTCGTTACATTACATTTATTTGAATGCATTAGTGAGAGAGCGTTTGTGTGAGTAAATTAATCCTGTATGTCTGTTCAGTGTCTCTCTAATAGTGAACCTGTGGGTTTTAGTCACTTTAGATACAAACAGATATCAATACATGCTAGAACTTTTCAGTTTTGAGCTATTGAAAGCAAACACTGATCACAATAATGGTGATCCAACGAAACTATTATTTTCAATAAAACATCAATATCGAAACCTCTGTTAATTCTCAATAATTCTTAACTGGTTAGAAATAAGTGAAGCTGGTAATGCTGTTTGTGGAGTTGTTTAATCCTCCTCTACTGAGATCTTGAGAGATTTAATGTCTTTTTTCTTCAGTTGATTTCATCTAAGGCTGTGTTATGATGTTATTTATGTCCATTCGTTGTTCACCCCACAGTTTATTCTGTAATGGTTTGCTCTGTTTTACTAGTGGATTAACATAAGCATCTTTAAGAAATGATGCTCCCTTCAGTATTGGCACATTTCCTGAAAGAAAGAAAGAAAGAAAGAAAGAAAGAAAGAAAGAAAGAAAGAAAGAAAGAAAGAAAGAAAGAAAGAAAGAAAGGAAGAAAGAAAGAAAGAAAGAAAGAAAGAAAGAACTCTAGTGCAGTTTTTGACTGGAGTTTATTTAATGTTTGTTTTTGATTGTGCGAGAACTTTCAGTAAACAACTGAAACCTGAATGAAAATCTGAATCAATTCTTTGCCCAAAACGACAACGAAGGATTATTGCTACTACATGCTTGTTATCATCAGGTCTCTTCAATAATGCTCATTCATCACTCAATTAATCACTTACGTATCTAATTAACTCTAACGCTGCTTCAGTGTTACTTTATAACATATAAACATAAACCTATTTAAACACTGAGCGGTGTTAATTTAACATCAATGTTTTTACTTCACACACCCATATCAAAACCTGAATGCGTGAATTAATGGACAAATTCTGCACATCTGCAAATTAATATGTGAATTCATGAAATGAGAGTTGCACATTTTTAGAATATTTTCACACAAATACATTGCTTTTCTTGGATATTTTTCTAGCTAAATCACAAATCCATAAAACACCTGCTCCACTACGAGTCTCAAACACTGTTTTTTCACTAACAATTTCCTGCTCTTTCACTTTTGTACCACATATCTGTGTGAAATGTGGAGTGAAAAAGTGATTTTGCACCTGTAGAGGCGGGGACGGCCACTGTTCAGAGACCAGAGGATTTTGGCCAATCAAAGGAGCTTATTTGAGCGTCTGGGTAACGGAGCGGGAATGTACATTACTTTGTGTTTGATTTTGTGAATGATCTGCACTGTTTGGCTGTACTCATTTGCCAGTATTACTGAAATATTAAAAGCTAACTCTATCATCATATCTTATCTGTTTAGTAATAATGATGATTTCAGTTATGATCTCTTGGCTAATGTTTTATTGAACAAAAGACACAGAATAGATGGACTGTTACTGTTTACAAACACTCAGACAGAACAGAGCTGTGTGTTTGCAATGCATTACACTGACTGTGAAATATCTGTTTTAGGTACAGGAGAGTCATGTTTTGAGTTCTGATGTTTGGATCAGGGTCACTGGGTTAGTTTTGTTACTCAGATCTGGAAACCCTGAATCTGAGACATGACATTTTTTTTTTTTTTTTTTAGATTTTACTTTTTATTCATGTTTTATTACTGAATATATCGTTCCCTCGTTGGTTGAGATGTTTTGTGGATGTGTTGCTGTCACGTAGGTCAGTTCTGTCCTGCTGTCCTGTGTTGGGTCAGGTGACTTTATAGTGGCATAATAATCACAGTCTGGATCTGTCACCTGATTGGTCGAGTGGGTGTGACTGAGGTTTGAATCAGGCTGCTGATTGGTTACTGTGACGTAAACAGTAGAGACTTCTGGGAGGTTGTTGAGGTGTGATGCAGACGTCTGATTGGATGAAGATGTTACCGCGGCGACGTCACTGTTTGGAATCTCTTCATACATGCGGTCAGTCTGAAAAACAATCAATAATTTACAAGTTTATTTAGATAATACTCTCTGTTTATCGATAAACAATCATATTTCTGATCTTCTACAGGTAAAGATCTGAACACCCACCTCTGTATTGTGCTGCACATTTTGCTGAACTAAAGCTGAATGAAAACAGAGAAAGAGAAAGTCAATTCATACACTAAAACAGGACTTATATAATAATAATAATAATTACAAAGAAACTGTCACCTGTCCCACATTTCCTTTTCCTCTTTTTCAGGATGAGGAACGTTCCAGAACACAGAGTCAGAACCAGCAGAACCGAACCCAGACCGCCAGCAACAGAAGCCAGGTCTGAACAGGACATGATATTACATGATATGATATTACACATGATATTACATAAACAACACACTACTGATTCTGATTATACTGTTAAATGAACAATAACAATCTAATAATTTATACAGTTGTAAATCATTTTTATTATAGTACTATAATATATTGAAATATATTGTCATCATATTGTGTAACTGAAGTGAAACTGCATTGGTAAACCTCGACTCTTCAGAAGGAAACACTTCTGTTACGGTTGATGGCAAACCAAATTAACCACACGAACATGGGTCTCCACAAATGTTCAAACCAATTTCCTTTCTCCAAAATGAGCTTTTTCTGTGTGATCAAAGAGCTGCATCATGGGTAGTGTAGTTTGTGTGCTTACTAGTGGTTGGCTGATGGAGTTCAACTGTAGTATTTCCTGTTGTTGTTCTTGTTATTTCTGTCTGATGAGTCACTGACAGAGAGAAACACAGTGACGTGTGAACGAGCCGCTCATGTGATAAAATCATGGACACATAAACGAAGCTCCACATTCACACACACAAAACATTCACATCATGTGAATATTAACAGATGTTGTATGTATATTTTTTATTCACAACACAGATTACTGTCTACTGAAAACATTTTAATGTTCATTTTAAAGACACTTCCTTATCCAAAGCAACTTGCAAATGTTTAATAACAGGGAAAATCCCACCGGAGCATCCCACCGGTACATTTAGATGCACAATATTCAGTAAATCAGAGTCATATAGAGTGACAGACTGATGAACTGACCTGATTGTAGATTCAGTTCTGTTGTGCTGAAAGACGACTGTGTTTTTGAAAAAGAGCTGATGGTTGAAACTTCAGTTTTATCTGAAGGGTCACAGGAAAGATCAACTTAAAACACTGACACTGAATTTAACTTAAAAATACATACAATCTTTAATTTAATCTCTCTTTTAATCACTGTTTCATGTTGTCCCAAAGAAAACCCCTTTAACCGCAGTAAAATCACTGTAACGCACAGCTTATAGTGGATCATTGCTGTATTTTACACTCAACACACTGAAATCTAAGCAGAAAATCAACTCAACATAACAACGTGAGTCAACTTACAAGATTAATGACATGGTCAATCACTGTCAGCTTGTTTCCGTTCTGATATTCACAAAATTAACCACTTACCCTGATTAACCTGCAACAAAATCTCTGAATAGATGTCAGTTAAAAAGAAATTAGCAATGAAAGTCCTCTTCACAGCACACCAGTATTTGCCTTGATCCTCTGTTCTCAGATCAGTGATGCTGACGGTGAAAACTCTGTTGGTCGTGTCGTCAGTCAGAGAGAATCTCTCGTCTTTAGCTGGAGATCCTGATTCAACCATGATGTTATCTGACAATAAACACTCGCCTTTACAAAAATATTTTGAATTTGATTTATATCCAGATTCATATGAGCATCTGATCTCAACTCTCTCTCCTCTGTGTCCTGTAACTGTATCTGGAGCTCCTACAACAACAGCTGAAACACAAATATCATTATATATATTGATGATCAGATGATAACAAAATCAAGAGATCATGTTAAACTGTGTGTAAAAGAGCTCAGAGTCTCAAACTCACCTGTACAGATGCTGGAAAAGAGCAGCAGAACGTCCCACATGATCAACTTTGACCAGAGTTTATATAAAATAAAAGACCAAACTCTGTGTGTCAAACGCTAATGTCGCTCTCTTCCGTACTGAGTGAACGTCATGCAGCCTCAGAAACTAAAACTAACATTTCCTTCCCCTTTCTTTCTCTTTAACCACATCAGCTCTACATGACGTCTGTAATGGTTTACCAGTTCACCAAACTATATTGCATAGATAAGCAGTGTTGTGCTCTTTGAGGAAGGGATGATCCACTTCATTATAAGGTGGTCAGAGTATCTGTGACATTTACTCAGTATGTAAAATGTGAGTGTTTCATGCAGCATTGAAGTCTTGTTGCTTATTGAATATTAATCAAGAACTGCTCTGAGACACAAAGGTTGAGGATCCAAACACAGTATTTATTAAAAGGGTAATCCACAATTATAATCCACATCCAGGCAAAAGGTCATACACAAACAAACAATCCAAACAACAGCTGAGTAAAGCACTGAGGCAAAACGGAGAATCCAGTGGAACAGGCGGATAATCAAAAGAACCAGGACACAGGAGAAACAGGATACATAAGCGCTCAGTTAGACACATACAAGACTTAGCAAAGAATGACAGAGGGATTATTAAATAGAAATGATGAGATCAAAATATGGTGGTAATGTTAAATGTGTTAAATTAAGATATATTAAGGTAAAATACACTATATAAATGCCATCGCTTTAAACGCATGATTATTGTATTATATTTCAGGAACAGTACAACATCTCAATAATGAAGAGGCTTACACTAGCTATCATACTCTGAGGGTACGAGAGGAGTTTCAGCACAGCGCCACCTAGTGTTGATGAATAATGGAACATTGATATTTTGCCTATAACTTCAGAATAGTTTGACCTTCAGGAGTTTGATATCAAGCTGAAACATAATTATCCCATATAGTAACATTTGTGGTTAGTAATATTAATAGTTGAAGAAAAGTGTGTCAAAAATATTGATTCAGTAAAGAAATGTTACCAGATTTTATTTTTACTGGGAACATCATTTACAATGTCTGTGGACAGACTTTTTCTTGATCGCTGAATATATCAGACCCTCGTTTGTTGAGATGTTTTGTGGATGTGTTGAGATGTTTTGTGGATGTGTTGCTGTCATGTAGATCAGTTCTGTCCTGCTGTCCTGTGTTGGGTCAGGTGACTTTATAGTGGCATAATAATCACAGTCTGGATCTGTCACCTGATTGGTCGAGTGGGTGTGACTGAGGTTTGAATCAGGCCGTTGTTTGGTTACTGTGGCATAAACAGCAGAGACTTCTGGGAGGTTGTTGAGGTGTGATGCAGGCGTCTGATTGGGTGAAGATGCAGGTGTCTGATTGGATGAGGATGTTACCATGGCGACGTCACTGTTTGGAAACTCTTCATACATGCGGTCAGTCTGAAAAACAACACATATATTAATAATTTACTAGTTTACATAGATAATACTCTCTGTTCATCAATAAACAATAATTTCACATGTAATAACATGCAATAATAACACCCACCTCTGTATTGTGCTGCACATTTTGCTGAAGTAAATCTGAATGGAGCATGAATAGAGAAAAAAAGACCAAGTCAAATCAGTTCAAACACTAAAAACAGGACTTTAAAATCACAAAGCATTACCTGTCCCACATTTCCTTTTCCTCTTTTTCAGGATGAGGATTGTTCCAGAACACAGAGTCAGAACCAGCAGAACCGAACCCAGACCGCCAGCAACAGAAGACAGGTCTGAACGCATCGCTAAACACATGATATTGTAACATTACAAATATCTGTATATATATAGTGTAACGGAAGTGAAACTGCAATGGTAAACCTCGACACTTCAGAAGAAAACACTTCTCTTTATGGTTGATGTCAAACTGAATTAACCACATGAAAGCTGATTTGTGCATCATTTTATGTTTATAAAGGAGATAAAATGTGTCTTCACAAATGTTCAAACCAATTTCCTTTCAAAGATCATGTGATGTGAGTTGCATTATGGGTAGTGTAGTTTGTGTGCTTACGAGTGGTTGACTGATGGAGTTCAACTGTAGTATTTCCTGTTGTTGTTCTTGTTTCAGTTTCAGTTTGATGAGTGACTGAAAGAGAGAAACACCAGTGACGTGTGATTGAGCCGCTCATGTGATAATATAATAACAAATAATAATAATAAACCCTGAGAGTAGGCAAAAACACACATAACATTGTTTGTCCTGTGCTGTTGCAGCATACGAACGAAGGTTGTGTTTTCTGTTCATAACACTGATTACTGATAATCACAATATATTAGTGCTCAATTAGAACTTTATTATCTAAACTGATACAGTCACTTTGGATAAAAGTCTCTGTTAAATTCATGAAAACCCATGTGAAGTAATGCTGCGTTCACATCATGATGATTTTGCTCAGAAACACAGACTCAGAAACTGCAGAAGAAAGAAAGTGCTAAAGAAAACAGGCTGTGAAATGACACGTCAAAAATTCAGTTGTTGTACATTTGATTAAAGTGTTGAGGAACATCTTGATCTCTGACTATCGAAGCTGCTGCCATTTTGGTTCTTTAGTTGGAGATTTGAAGAATGAGATTTTGATGAGTTTCCAATCTGGTACAAGTTTGAGGAAGTCGTGAATTTTTCTTGTCAGAACGAGTTGGAAACTCATAATTACATGCTTCATGATCATGAATGCAGCATTAGATTTGTGTATAGAAGCTTTTATGTCTCTGTTTTCAATATGATCAGACTAACTACTAATGTATTTATTGAAGTTATGGATCTGAAAAAAGTAATAACAGTAACTTTACATTAACAATATTTTGTTAATGTTTTGTTGTGTATTCAGTGTGTGAGTGAGTTCAGGTACCTGTGCTGCTGTGTTCAGTGTCAATGTGTTCAGTGCTGGTGTTTGTATATGGACGAATGGTGGATGTTGAGATCTGGACAGGTCTCGGTCTCTGTGGAGCTGAGAAATGAGGAAGAGTCGTCACACCATTCAAATTAAACAAATATATTCATAAAACAAAAACATGAAAGATGAAGCAGATTGTTGTTTAATAATGAATATCAGGCACCTCTGATCACAATCAGCTGGATTTGTTTATAATCTCCCCCCCATCCAGCTCTACAGCCGTATATTCCAGCATCTTCCATCTTCAGGTCACTGATGGTCACTGTAAATGATCTGGTCTGACGATCATCCTCCAGTGAGAATCTGTCCTTAGACCTTCCTCCATCAGATTGTAGTATAATGACACTCTCTCTGTAAACTCCTTTGTAGAAGTATTTGACAGAGTCTACATATCCTCCTGGATAAGGACACTTAATAATAACTGATTCTCCCTCCGTTCCTCTCACTGTAATGTCCACAGACAGTGACCTGATCACTGCACACACACACACACACACACACACACACACACACACACACACAAACACTGCTTTACTCATGTACACTGATAAAACAAGCCATAATAAAAGATAATAAACACTTGTGTTAGAGATCTTGAGCTCTTACCCGTCAGCAGAAACACACAAACTGTCAGCGGAAACTTCATTTCTTCATCAGTTCAGTTCAGAAAATCAGTCTGAGACTCTCAGCAGCTCCTCAAACTACTTTCTGAAACTCAAATAACAATAATACTGCACTCATCTATCAGTGGAGAATAAAATAATACATTTGTTTCTCGTCTCACGTGTTGAGAGTCAAACTCTACTTTTCACTGACTGTGTGTCTGTGTTTCTATGTGGTGTTAGGTGTGAAACGCCTCTCAGTTTTGACCAGGAAATTAGCTGTGAATTCATGAACTACAGCCTGTTTCCTGTCCTCTCTGTTTCTGTTCTGCCTTTAATATGTTTGATTGCTTTCTGATGCCCTGTTGCTCTTTTTCTACTAAATTACATTTTTATTTTTATTATTTCAAAACATGTTAACATCATTCACTTTTAAATAAAAGGACAAATGTAAAAGCATTAAGATGAATAATAAATGCTTTTTAGAGTTATTTTCTGTGGTAACCATCAGCATGGCAAAACATCTTTCATTTACAGAAAGTGTATATAATATTTAATATATTATAATATATAATAACATTACAGTTTTTTTCAATTGCTAAATGACAGTGAGCACAACTGGAGCTTGTGCAAAACTCTAACTACAGTCTGCACTACCAACAGTCACCTGAGCTAAACAGTTCACATCACCTGCAAAACTCATTCCAAGCAACAAAACTCTTAACACATGGCTCAAAACAGGCTCAGTGCAGCCAAACACTATGCACAACCCTCACTGTGATAACACACACTGTCACTCAGAACACACTGAGAGTAAAAACACTAGCATCAAACACCAACACAGAAAATACAAACTTTTCATCTTTACATCTTTTCCTAATACAAAGTAATATTTTCTTCAAAGAAAAGAGTGACATTCTTTCACATGATTTATTTAATTTTTTAGAACAACAATTCTTTAAGGTAAATGAAAATTGCTTCAATTGTCTGTAGTAATTTACGGAATTACAGTAATGAGGAAAAAAAAAGGTAGAAACTATATATAGCCTATATGTGTGTGTGTGTGTGTGTGTGTGTGTGTTCACTAACAAGTCTAAAAAAAACAAGACACCTGCTTAGCCTTTCAGCTAAAATTGCAATCAGCAGTGTTTGAAAGGCACAAGGCTGAAATCTATTGTGTTTTGAATGTGTGGTTCACAGTTTTGACAGCAGTGTTAGCATTTGAACAAAGTGCTGTAAATCCACAGTGTTGTGCAGGTTGTGGTTAAAGTCATGGGATAAGTGTGTAGAGTTTTGAAAACTGTGTTCAAGTAATGAAAAACGAACTAGAGTTTGGTCCACATGAACTGCTGCTGTGCAGACTGTAGTTAGAGTTTTGCACATGTGACTCCAGTTGTGCCCACTGTCGTTTAGCAATCAAAAAAAACTGTAAGATCACTCTTTCTCCATCATATGAGCTCTGGGAGAAGAGCTGCATTGTGGGAAATGTAGTTTGTGTGTTCAGGGCTGCGTTCAGCCCTGACAAAACATTGCAAAACGTCTTTTAAAAGAAAATGGTGGTGTGTTTCAGCTAAGAGTTTCAGCTACGGCAGCTGAGAAGGCCATTCTTTGTGTTCTTTTTGAAGAATCAGTATAAATACATGTTTAATACTGTAAAATATGCTCAATGTTACAGTCACTGCCCTTGCCGTCCAGAATAAAAGAGAAAATCCCAATCGAGTGAAGGGATTTGTGGAAAGTTCTAATTATTGTGATCTAACATTTGCCTCTCATTTCAGGATGAAAAGACAAACATTTCAGATGAAGGATAATCCACTTCTTACCTCTGACACTGTGTTATGATCTATATGATCTTATTATTTTTATTTTGAGTATTAGGCTTATCATTATTGCTGATCACTGTTGTTGTGCTATGATATTGTAATATTTACCATTATATAATCAGAGGAGAATAGAAACGTTTATGAAAGTGTCACTCCAAAATACAATAGCAAAATATATAAATGTGTATATGTAACATTCATACCCATTATGCGAGCTGTCTCTTTAATTCCGCGTGGTTTATAATATGTTGATGCTGATTGGGCTGACATTTTTGACACACCCACCAAACAAGAGATCTCAAACCCGTTGCACCCGTTGTCGTTCAACCTGCAAACCGTAGCAAAGCATTGCGCACTAGTTTGAGTTTTAACGTGCCCCAGCTGAAACATCAAAGCTCTTCCTGTGGCTGTAGTTTAACTTCCTGTTTGACAAGTGTGTCAAAGACATCTCATGTTTATCTGAAGCAAAACCTATAGTAACATGTTAATAAAGATGTCCATTAGCATTAGCATCTCAACAGCAGCTGCAAAAAAACAACATGTGCCATATATTTGCTTTTAATGATATATCAGAATATGCAGCTTTTGAATGGTCATGAATGGAGAAAGATGCTCTCTGGCAGCAGATTATTGTAGTTTCAACATCAACCAGCAGGAGTGAACAGAAGAAACTAACCTGAACTGAACATCCATATACACATTAATAACTGCAGACATACAAAATAGTATTAATAAAATAAATGCTTCACTTGCAATCCAGAATAACATTATTTAATTAGTCTATTAAACTGCAGAATGAAAGAATCTCATGAGACTTTCAGCTTCAGAAAAGAATACATTTATTTTATGATCCATATCCAGAATCAAATGTAAAACTGACACATTAATGATAATTACAATAAAAAAAGACCAAATAATCAATTCATGAAGATGAATCTGATCTTTCTGAACTCTATAATGAACAGACAAAACAGGTTTGATTATGACTCGTGTTCAGAAAAACGATGAAAATGATGAGAAGGATGAAGATGATTTGGAATTATATTATATGACATTATATATTATATTATATTATGACAATAGTTCATGAACAACGGCTGTAAAATACAGTTGTTATTGTGTCTCTGTCCTCTGGATCACAGTGAGGTTCAGTGATTTTGATCTACAGTCACAGGAAACAAGAGTTAGTCAGTGTAATGGAGGACACTGTAGACGAGCCGAACCCAAGTGCAGCTAATTAAAGATTATCCAGGACAAACAAAACAAGACAAGATGATAACTCAAACTAGACTTGAAAATCTTAACATGACCATAAACATGAAAATAAACATGAATTTGACTTTGTGACAAGACTAGAGGCACGAGACTCTCTTACAGGGAACAAAACTCAACAAGAGAACAATGAAACATGAGGGCTATAGATACAGAGAGACTAATGACTAACAATGAACACCTGTTCATCATCAAACCATGGACCAATGAGAACATGACACATACACAAAGGAACCAATCAGAACACATGAACAGAGGAAGCACATGACAGGATCACAGGAGGAGCAAGAGAAACACATGACAAAATAAATCTGTTTAAAGTTTTAACACATGAATATAATAATTCACACACAATCTGAGATTCAATGTCTGAAGATCATAGTCTCTGTTTCAGTGTCATTACAGTGTTGAGAAAGAAACTGTTGGTGCAATTACTGCTGTAAACCTTGAGTTCAATAAATATCCATAATCATCAGTTTCTGATCACTCACCTGTTCATAAAACACTGGATTAAACTCTTCGATGGAAGACGACCGCAGACCTGTGAAACAGATCAATGTTAGTCTTTCTTAGATACTTCCCAGACAGCAACAATGTGTGGCTCAGATCCGGCTCACATCTGGTACATGTGGGGCCTGTTTACACCTGCTCACTTCATGCGTTTTCTCTGATCGGATAACTATCGGATTTATAAAAACGATTGCATTTACACTTGGCCACATAAATGTGTCTCCGCGAAACGGATATAAATCCGATCTTCAATTCCCGCTCTATATGCAGATTTCCTGGAGTTCACGTCACCGAAAACAACAAATATGAGCTGCATTTTATTGATCATCGGCTAATTTCAAAATCAAAGACGGCAATAGGAGAGAGCGCGGCAACAGCCCTGGTAAGATCGTATCGTCTCATTACTTTTAATGAAGATGACTGTGTTTTGAGAGTCTGCGGCTTACTTTCAGTTTGATTTGTGGCAGTTTGCGCGTTGTCTTGCTGAAGAGATCCTCAGCTGCTCATCTGCGGCGATGCGTTCTGCAGTAGCACTGTCATATCTAACTATAACATGTTATTTAGCCTATAACATGCTCTCACACGTTTATTTTTTAGTATTTTTGGGGGGAGTTAAATTTACATATGTAGTTTCAACAACCAGATGCATTTAGACCTGTTCAGTTTTGACTGTAATGTGTCCCAGATCATCTCCTGAAGTGGTTTGAACTATCGGATTTATATCCGTTTCGAATGTGTTTCGGAGGGCATTTAGACCTGGGGCCTGTACCATGATGGTAGTTGAACAAACTCAGGGTTATAGGATTAGTTTCGAGTTGACAAAACCAAACCACTCCTATCTGGCTTTGTTGGTACCATGATGCTGATCATCAACTTTCTCTGTCAACTCAGGCTTTGATCCTGAGTTTGTGGAGCGCGTGCACATGAATCTGTGACATCAGTGCCAAACAGCCAATCACATGCCTTGCAACAGAGATAAACTGTGATTCACTTCTCGCGAGAGAGCCAGCGTGATTCAAAACTCTTTTGCTGAAAATGAAGAATTTAAACGCATTTACACTAATGGAAAATACTTGTCTGTGAAAGAGGACAAATAAAAGAAATGATCTTTCTCTATCAGTGCAAGTGAAAGTTGTGAAGTTAGTTTATATAGTTGATCATATATAGCAATAGAGACTCAAATATACAAGTTCACATGTAGTCATATTTAAAGAGTATATTTACTTATTTATATTACATAAGATCTATATATATATTAATATTCATTGAAACTAAATGCTTACTAACAACTGTTAAACTAAACTTGTGTGCATGTAATGGATTAATAAAAATATAGATAATTATACAAATCATATATAAATCATAAAATAATTCTAAGTAATTATCATTAAAACCAGACAATTTTATCATTAAATATTTGTTTTTACTATATTGTGACATTTAATTTGGAGGAAGAGAAACTGAGGGATGGACTTTATTGTGTTGAGTGTGTCAGTGTCACTTAGCTTACGTCTGATTGGTCCAATTTCAGTTTGAGATCTCTAACCTAGAACATAACCTGCCCCGGAGCAGGTTAGCCATGGAGCGTAAGTTACTATGGCGATGAACACCGCTAAAAGCCAAGTCACTTTCATGGTACCTAAAACCCAGGATTGGCACAAACTAATCTGAAACTTACCTGGCTAGCCAGCTAATCCAGCTTCATGGTACAGGCCCCTTGTCTTTTCACGATGGGATAGCTATCCGATCAGTGAAAACGCATGAAGTGACCAGGTGTAAACAGGCCCGTGGATTACATGCAGACCAGATATGGGCCGGATCTGGCCTGACACTATGTTGCTGTCTGGGTTCAATTATCTTATGGTTCATAATTATAAGATCCTTTAATTCAGATACTTAAACATGTTATCCTAAACCTGACTCTTCAGTTTTTTGTTGCTCAAAATGCTGAAACATCAGATAAAAGGACTGTTTAGCATAAAATATTACCTTTATTCTTCATTTTCTTTCGTACAGCCACTATAATCAGTGAAACTGCTATCAGGAGTAAAATCAAAGCCTCCACAGTGACGATAATCACTGAAAAACACAAGAGGAAACAGTCAGAAGAATCAGAATAGAAACCGGTTTACAGAATGATTTAATGAAAGACTTGTATGGAAAAAAGAAGGATGCGAGGATTATTGAAAGTCATGTTGCCAATGACAACCATCAGTCACTTCCTGCTCTGATGACAGTGTGATTTCAGTTAATTTCTTCATATGATAGAAATATAGTACAGAGAGACACATGTCAGGTGAAGACATCAGCAGACATTATTACAGTGCATATTAAATAAAAGATATCACTGAGAGATCAGAAGATGAACCTGTTGAAGAGCTGATCTGATGGTCTGTGATCGTGATGCTGCTGGATTGTGGGTTTGTGTCTGATGTTCTCAGATAGGGCGGCGTGTTTGAAAATGAGCTGATAGTTTGATCTGAAGGGGAATAAAGACTGAGCTGTTATACTGACACATTAATGCACATAATCATGGGTTTATGTGAAGAGAAACTTGAGCTGGAAGATTAATATTAAATATCAGACACCTGGATAGAAGGTGGAGGTAAAGATCTGGACAGGAGTTGTTCCCTTTCGAGGGAACTCGCACTGCGTCCCGAAGGGGGCGCTATGGGAACGCCCTCAGCGTGAATGCGTCTGATGCACGTGTGTCAACTAGTCCAATGGCGAGAGTGAACGTCACCGGCGGGTGACGTCACGACCAGGAAAGTATAAATACACATCCGGAAAGACCGGCTTCAGCTTTTGTGCCTCAGCAAAGCGCTCTGTGTTAAACTGTCTCTGTCTATTTATTGTTGGTTGTCCTCAAGCATTATATATATTCTAGACAGAAGCTTATTGGCGAGCAAATAGCAACTTGAGTCATGTGTGCTTCCCTGCCCTCGCCACTATACGAGTGGGGATACACGCGATTCATGTGTTGTTTGTTTTAGAGCAGAGCATGCACGTCAGTTCTTGTAAAAGAAGGGGGTCTGACAGTGTTCATTCATTTTTCCCGATGTGATGCACTATCGAGATTTTTAGCTCTGCACCTCTTGGCTTTTTTCTCGAGGGAATCAAGTCTTAAGCAATAAAGAATCTATGGCCTTGGATCAAGCGTTTGCCGAGGCGACGCATAGATTTCGTGTCTGCAAACTGCAATACTATGGAAGGCCATGAGGGCCAAATATACGTGAATTTTAACACGTCAACAACACGTTAAATACGTGTATTTCACGCGTATTTAACGCGTATTTCACGGCTAACTGAAGTGTGTGACTAGAGATGATAGACCTACTGCACAGTTTTGTTCTAAAGAAATAGTGCAGGTTAGTAATATAATTTTAAACTGATAATAATGTAGATGCTCCCTCTGTGTTTGTGTCAGAACATGGGTGCGGAGCGCAAGCTCATACCCTTTGTGACATACTGGATCGAAAATATGTGAAATAAGCTATTTCTAGTCGACTAGTACTAGTTCATTTAAGCCATTAGTGACTAATCACATTTAAATTCATTTAATTTCTTAAATACTGGAGAGAATAAACCATATCTGTGGAGTCTTGGGTACTATATAGATATAGTACCCAAGCGCAAGCATAAACCTTGCATTAAGAACTGGCAAAAGTAATGATTATGAAAGTGGCAAAAAACAGCAAGGAGACATTTTAATTGTTTACTAATAAACTAATGTTTTCTGAATCAGTGTCGGCTGCAAAATTTGACATTGCTGACTCTCATCATCACATTTCATTCGGATTAGGCCTACATAATCAGCCTATATATATCAGAGGTGGCGTTAACCGAAAATTTCCCGTCATTGACGGGATTTTTTTAACATTGACTGAAAAATCTGAAGGCCGTCCGTCATGTTGACAGATTACACTGAGGGTGATCTATTGAAAACAGTTGGTGGCGAGTGCGCTCCAATGTAGCAGCAGAGCACTGGATCCAGAACAAAAATGAAACTGGCACGAATCTTTTACTATGTGTTTGATAACGCTCAGGCACCTCCGTGAAGTTGGCACCCCATAAAGCGAAATAATCCCCAAAACTATGTCATTCGTTTGTGCTACGTTTGTGCTGATTTGTGCCGCAAAAACGAACGTTTGTGCTGGTTTGGTGTTTGAGATATTAAGCATTATTTTTTTGGTCGTGTGACGTCATTCTCCACCCCATGTCGTTCAAATCGCTTCAAACCGGTGCCATTCGTTTGTGCTCGATTTGTGCTGGTTTGTGTCGTTAAAACAAACACTGTAACTGTTTTCCTTCCACAGATATAACAAATTTAATTCGGGAGCTGTGACGTCATTCTCCACCCCACTTCCTCTAAATCGCACAAAACTGGTGTCGTTCGTTTGTGCTCGATTTGTGCTGGTTTGTGCCGTTAAAACAAACACTGTAACTGTTTTCCTTCCACAGATATAACAAATTTAATTCGGGAGCTGTGACGTCATTCTCCACCCCACTTCCTCTAAATCGCACAAAACTGGTGTTGTTCGTTTGTGCTCGATTTGTGCTGGTTTGTGCCGTTAAAACAAACACTGTATCTAAGACCTCTTCTTAAATATAGCCTAACGTAAAAATGTTTTATGTTATGTAACTCTCCATGCCATATTGCTCCAACCCGGTATTGTTCGTTTGTGCTCGATTTGTGCCGGTTTGTGCCATTAAAAGAATCCCTGTAATTGATTACCTTTTTTAAAAAAAAAATAAAAAAATAATGAAAAACCCAATCTCCACCCCATGTAATATAAATCGCTTCAAAACTGGCATATTCGTTTTTGCTCTATTTGTGCAGGTTTCTGCCGTTAAAAGAATAACTTAAAATAACAACAATAATAATGATAATAATAATAGGCCTAAAAAAAAAAAAAAAAAAAACTCCTCCCCGTCATCTTAAATCGTTCCAAAATGGTGCAGTTCGTTTTGTCCCTGTTTGTGCCATTAAATAATACTAAGACCCCTTCTTAAATGGACTAAATTTGTGCCAGATATTGTCACAACCACTTAGGCCTACATGTTACCTGCCTACTTCTGGAACCAGGCGTGTTCTATGCTGTGCTATAGCACTGGGACAGATATTTGAATAAATAATAATAATAAAATACTATACAATTGCATGGTAAATTTTCAAATACATGTTTAACGTGTTTCTGCGCCCTTCAAAAACGTTAAACAATGCATAGGAAGGTCTGCATACGGAAAAGATGTATGCTCTGAGACTAAAAAAATCATGTGTGCAGGGTAATTTACAGGTTAATTTAAAATTTGTTTGACACTTCAGAGAAGTGTATTCTTTTATCAATTATTGTGCAATCAAGAAACTCACAGGAACACGTGTATAACACGCGAAAGATACCCACTGAGCAAATTACGTCCAGAAGACGTCTTTTTGAGGTCTTGTCTCAGGTTGAAAAGACGTCCACTGAGGGGCCAGAATGAAAGTTTTTATGACGTCTTTTTTTGACGTCTTCTGGACATCCGATATAGACGAACACACAGAATCACTAAAGGAGAAAAATCACAATTTTTAAGCCACCATCGTGGAGATGAGTGTTTGCTTTAGTTGGGCTCTTGTCCCTTGCCTTATTAATATTAGAGTTTGTTTGGGCTGTTAACTCAGTCATAACAGCCAGACAAGTAAAGAGAAATGATCAGATGTTGGTTATGTTTTCACATAATCATTGTTTGATCTGAATCACTGAACTCATTTAGAGTCCAATCTCTGAGTTAGATTTACATTATTGATTACAGCAGCACTGTGATTCTACAGCAGAAGATCAGCTTTATCAATATAATCTGAAGGATTTCACATGCAAAAAAATATTTCTCTTAGGCACACACAGACATCAAGAATCAGCCTGTGAATCTCAATGATGGTGACAAGCAACATATTCTGATCAACAGATCAACTCTGAACATTAGAAAACAAGCTACTAAAAAGACACATAAACAGAACAAAATAAAATATGAGAATAAAGGAAATTACTAAAACAATTAAGCTCATAATTTATTCATGCAGCAATGCATGATGGGAGCCATGGATGAATTTTGATTGGTTGCTCCCAGAATGCACTGCAACATGCTTTTTGATGGTCACCACTGTTGAGATTCACAGGATGATTCTTGATGTCTGTGTGTGCCTAAAATAAAAGCTTTTTTTTGTTCAACACACCTTTTCTGAAATCATGTGAATCGTATTGATAAAGCTGATCTTCTGCTGTAGACTCACAGTGCTGCTGTAATCAATAATGTAAATCTAACTCAGAGATTGGACTCTAAATGAGTTCAGTGATTCAGGTCAACTAATGATTATGTGAAAACATAACCAACACCTGATCATTTCTCTTTGCTTGTCTGGCTGTTATGACTCAATTAACAACCCAAACAAACTCTAATATTAATAAGGCAAGGGACAAGAGCCCAACTAAAGCAAACACTCATCTCCACGATGGTGGCTTAAAAATTGTGATTTTTCTCCTTTGGTGATTCTGCGTGTTCGCCTATATCGGATGTCCAGAAGACGTCCAAAAAAGACGTCATAAAAACTTTCATTCTGGCCCCTCAGTGGACGTCTTTTCAACCTGAGACAAGACCTCAAAAAGACGTCTTCTGGACGTAATTTGCTCAGTGGGTAGTGCCAAAGATAAAACGCTGCAACAGGCCCAGTGGAATCTTGTGGAACTGCTTATGCTCAGATTATTTCATCATCTAACTGCAATTTACCTTTCAAACAAACACAGACTTTAATCAATGTAAAGTAGCCTATAGGCGAAGGCTATTTTCTTTAAATAAAACAATAATAATGAAGAAAAAAACAAAAAACAAATACACTGTACAAAGTGAATTGCAATTGTTACATTAAATAGAACAAGTTAATGGATAAAATTAGTGTTGTTTATAAATTAATTCATATAGGTTGATTTTGAGTCCTTGTTTTTCCCTTCTTGACTGGAACCAGTTAATTAGGCCAAGGTGTTTAGATTAGACTACTTGATGTTTAGATGTTTAGATTGACTGTTATTTCGATAATAATCAGGCTGCAAATCAAGTTTGCAATGCTAAAATATTGTGTGTGTGTGTGTGTGTGTGTGTGTGTGTAAAGACATTATTTTTAAATTATTTTACTTGAAAAAAACAAAAACAAAGACAAATAACTTTTTTTTATTAAGAAACTGAAACATTTGTTGAGTTTTTTTTGTATTTTTGGTTTAAGGGAAAAACTTAAATTAGTTTATGCTTTAAAATTTGTTTCGAATGTGTGGGCGGCCCCTAAAATACTCATTTTGGCTTTGTCTAAAACAACATTGAGGAAATTTTTATTTATTTGTATTTATTTTATTATTAAAAGGCCTAAGAAAAACCTCCATGATACCACATGTTTCACCCACTATTACAAGAAGATTTTTTATTTTTATTTTTTATAAATAATAGCATAATTTGTGTTTCATTAGAAAAACCCAAAATATCAGAAAACAATGGAAGGGATCGCGCCGGCGCCTCCGTGGACAAGAGAAGTGTGTTGTTGTGCTCTGCATGAGACAGCTACAGTGGCAAGAAATATATGAAACAACCAAATAGAAAAATTGTAACTAATATGCAGAGCAATAGCCTACATCAGATGAACTGCGTGATGGGACATGCAAGACATGCTGAGTTGAACGGCCTTCAGGGCCACTCATGCGAAACAAATAGGCTATTAAAGAATAATCACATACCCATGAATAAAATTACGATTTGTGATTTGTGTATGATGATTTGTGTACCGGGAGGCTATTTTCTATGATGATTCCGTATTTCTTTGAAATATGAAACTGTTATACTTGTTTTTGTTTGTTTGTATGTTTGTTTTTACATATTATGAGAGAAAAGAGTCCGATGTTTTTTATTCAATCTTTTTTCGTTTTTGGCTAAATATTTTACAAGTGTAAAGTTAGCAGGCTAAAAGTAAACATTTATTTAACCTTTTACTTGAAGACTTAAAGTAGGTTATTTAGGCTATTAAGCTTTTCTGATTCTTCATTCAGGCTAGTGAGTTCATGCCTATAATTTAATGTCTTACATTTTAAAAACCGAAGCAGCACAAACGAAAATTTCGCCGGCACAAACCAGCACAAACAAATGAGACTATTTTGGACAAATTTGGAGCATGTGGGGGGGCTGGGTGACCTGAAAATGACCTATAGCCTATATATATTTTTTTTAAATATTTTAAAAACCAAAGCAGCACAAACAAAACTTTTTACCGGCACAAACGATTTTGAGCGAATTTGGAGCATGTGGGGGGCACCGGTTTTAAGCAAACTGAATGTAAAAACATTTTTCGTTAGGCCTTTATATTTAAGATGATGTCATTGTTGCTTTTTTTAACGGCACAAACTGAGCACAAACGAACAGCACCATTTTGTAACGATTTAAGAAGACATGGGGTGGAAATTATTTGGTTTTTATTTTTTTATTTTTTTTAAGTCAAAAAGTCATCATTTAGGGATTCTTTTAACGGCACAAACCGGCACAAATCGAGCACAAACGAACAATACCGGGTTGGAGCAATTTGGATGGCATGGGGGTGAGTTACACTGTTCATAAAACATTTTTTCGTTATATTTAAGAAGAGGTAGATACAGTGTTTGTTTTAATGGCACAAACCAGCATAAATCGAGCACAAACGAACAACACCAGGGGCACGTTCAAGCTCACACCGGTGCACAACGTTTTGCTACGGTTTCCGGGTTGAACGACATGTTTCCTGGAAACAGTGTGCAACTGTGTGCAACGGGTTTGAGATGCGTTTTCTCTTGTTTGGTGGGTGTGTCAGAAATGTCAGCCCAATCAGCGGCAAGATGTATATAACCCACGCGGTATTAAAGAGACAGCTCGCATACTGGGTATTAATGTAACATAAAAATACTTTACTTATATATTTTGGTGTTGTATTGTGAAGTTACACTTTAATAAACTTTTCTATACTCCTCTGATTATATAATGGTAAATATTACAATATCAAAGCACAACAACAGTGATCAGCAATAATGATAAGCCTATTAAACAATAAAATAATATAGATCATAACACAGTCTTGGAGGTAAGAAGTGGATTATCCTTCACCTGAAATGTTTGTCTTTTCATCCTGAGATGCAAGGCAAATGTTGTATCAAAATAATTAGAAGTTTTCACAAATCCCTTCACTCGACTGAGATGTTCTCTCTTTTATTCTGGACGGCAAGGGCAGTGGCTGTAACATTGAGGGTACTTTGCAGTATTAAACAGTATTTATATCGATATCATCAGGCTCCGAAAATTCTTCAAAAAGAACACAAAGAATGGCCTTCTCAGTTGCCATAGTTGCAACGCTTGCGTCATCACAACAGGGTGTTCAACGCGCCACCATTTCCGTTTAAAAGACGTTTTGCAACGTTTTGTCGGGGCTGAACGCAGCCCAGTTTCGTGCGATTTAGAGGAAGTGGGGTGGAGAATGACGTCACAGCTCCCGAATTAAATTTGTTATATCTGTGGAAGGAAAACAATTACAGTGTTTGTTTTAACGGCACAAACCAGCACAAATCCAGCACAAACGAATGGCACCGGTTTGAAGCGATTTGAACAACATGGGGTGGAGAATGACGTCACAGCTCCCGAATTAAATTTGTTATATCTGTGGAAGGAAAACAGTTACAGTGTTTGTTTTAACGGCACAAACCAGCACAAATCGAGCACAAACGAACGACACCAGTTTCGTGCGATTTAGACGAAGTGGGGTGGAGAATGACGTCACAGCTCCCGAATTAAATTTGTTATATCTGTGGAAGGAAAACAGTTAGTGTTTGTTTTAACGGCACAAACCAGCACAAATCGAGCACAAACGAATGGCACCGGTTTGAAGCGATTTGAACGACATGGGGTGGAGAATGACGTCACACGACCAAAAAAATAATACTTAATATCTCAAACACCAAACCAGCACAAACGTTCGTTTTTGCGGCACAAATCAGCACAAACGTAGCACAAACGAATGACATAGTTTTGGGGATTATTTCGCTTTATGGGGTGCCAACTTCACGGAGGTCGCACACCTGAGTACCCAGAAGCTACAACTCTCTATCATGCCACATTAAAGAGCGCCAAAACGGTATTTATTGCTTGAATTTCTTAATGAAATGGACAGAATTTTAAATCTGAGACTTTGTTCCATATCAAAAGCAACACAAAGCTTTAAGCCTATTGCGATTTATTGAGTGGGAGGCGCACTATGTAGCTACTGTTTATTCGTCAACTGAAAAAGGCATATTGCCTGGGATTCGATATTGGTCTTATGAATGTGACCAAAACAGCAAGGAGACGTTTTAATTGTTTATTAATAAAGTATTGTTTTCTAAATCAGTGTCGGCTGCAAAGATGAAGTTAACATTGACTCTCATAATCTCCACATGGACGCGCTTAGAGAGAGAATGAGCATTCCATTCGGTTTATTCTACATAAACAGAGTAGCCTATTTCTTTTCGTTTTGAATTATTTCGTTAAAGTAGATATTTCATGCTTTCTATAGAGATATTTCACATGTATGTGAGGCAAGCAGCCTATACGCTGAGTTTCGGTTCATTTATGTAAGCGTTCCAGTTCACACGCCAGTGATCGCGCTGGCACATGTCATGATTATATTTTCTACGATATTTGCTTCTTACTTATTACATCCAGGCAATTGGTTGATGAAACATTGATTAAAATTAAGATACAATTTTTACAAAACGAAATTCACTTTAAAGAAAGGCTTTCTACAAAACAAAACTTAAGTGAATTTCGTTTTGTAAAAATTGTATCTTAACTTTAATCAATGTTTCATCAACCAATTGCCTGGATTTAATAAATAAGAAGCAAATATGTCTGACAATATAATCCTGACATGGAGGCGCGGGCGCGATCACTCGCAGGTGAACTGGAGCGTGCCTTATAGGCTAAATGAACCGAAACTCAGCATATAGGCTGCTTGCCTCACATATACAGAAAGCGTGAAATGTCTACTTTTAAACGAAATAATTCAATAGGCTACTCTCTGATTGTGTAGGCCTAATGGAATGAAATGTGCATCTCTGCGGAGATGATGAGAGTCAGCAATGTCAACATCTTTGCAGCCGACACTGATTCAGAAAACATTAGTTTATTAATAAACAATTAAAATGTCTCATTGCTGTTTTTTTGCCACTTTCATAATCATTACTTTTGCCGGTTCTTAATGCAAGGTTTATGCTTGCGCTTGGGTACTATATCTATATAGTACCCAAGACTCCACAGATATGGTTTATTCTCTCCAGTATTTAAGAAATTAAATGAATTTAAATGTGATTAGTCACTAATGGCTTAAATATTACTAAATTACTAGAAATAATTTATTTCACATAGTTTTGATACAGTATGTCACAAAGGTTTGAGCTTGCGCTCCGCACCCATGTTCTGACACAAACACAGAGGGAGCATCTACATTATTATCAGTTTAAAATTATATTTGTGTATGACTAAACTGCACTATTTCTTTAGAACAAAACTTTGCAGCAGGTCTATCGACTCAAGTCATACGCCAATCTTCTTCAGTGTCCCACCCCAACACACACCAGAGAAAAAACTTTGCAGGTCATATGAGAGAGAGCATACTCGCATTCAGTGAGCTTACAATGCTGCATTTTATTGTCAGTAAAAGTAAGGGCGTTGTAAAAAAAATAATAATAATAAAATAAAAAATGCATAAGTGGAAAAATTAAATCTATTTTTTCATTAAACGACAGTTTAAATATATTAGATTATACAAAAAATGAAATAAAAGAGCAGAATAAGCTGATCTAGCATGTTAAATGATGGCATCTTAGTAAATGAATGGTACACCCCCTTAAGCTCACAGAAATGGTTTGACCCAAGTTCTCAGCAGCCAATGACACTGACCCGTTCAAACAGATTTTTAACGCGTATTTCACGCGTATTTAACGTGTATTTAACGCGTGAAATACACGTGAAATACACGTACTTAAGGCGTTGATTTTTCACGCGTATTTCACGCGTTAAATACGTGTATTTTACGTGTGAAATACACGTCAAATACACGTATTTAACGCGTTGATTTTTCACGCGTATTTAACGCGTGAAATACGCGTTAAATACGCGTGAAATACACGTATTTAACGTGTTGTTGACGTGTTAAAATTCACGTGTATTTGGCCCTTTTGGCCTTCCATACAATAAGATTCTAGTGGCTCTCATCTCGCGTCTGCCGAGGCGACGCGTAGATTTCGAGCCTGCAAACTGCAATAAAGAATCTAGTGGCACGGATCTCGCGTCTGCCGAGGCGACGCGCAGATTTCGTGTCTGCAAACTGCAATTAAGATTCTAGTGGCTCTGATCTCGCGTCTGCCGAGGCGACGCTTAGATTTCGAGTCTGCAAACTGCATTAAATAATCTAATGGCTCTGATCTCGCGTCTGCCGAGGCGACGCTTAGATTTCGAGTCTGCAAACTGCAATTAAGATTCTAGTGGCTCTGATCTCGCGTCTGCCGAGGCGACGCTTAGATTTCGAGTCTGCAAACTGCATTAAAGAATCTAATGGCTCTGATCTCGCGTCTGCCGAGGCGACGCTTAGATTTCGAGTCTGCAAACTGCAATAAAGAATCTAGTGGCACGGATCTCGCGTCTGCCGAGGCGACGCGTAGATTTCGTGTCTGCAAACTGCAATAAAGATTCTAGTGGCTCTGATCTAGCGTGTTTGCCGAGGCAACGCGTAGATTAGGGTGTGCAGACGGCAGTTATAAATATTAAACCAATCATTCAGACCGTGTACACTTGTCTGGTGGTTCATTGATCCATTTAATTTGAGGAATTAAATGGGATATTGCCTGGTTTTAAAAGAAGCTATATGTCTGCACTAATAACTTTTTATTTAGACTTTCATCCAGACCGTTGTTACCTGTCTGGTTGATATGTGACTGCATTTAATTTTGAGAGATTAAATGTGATTTGATGTGTGTATGGCCTGTATGGCCTATATGCCTATATATACATACATACTATATTTAGCATTTCTTTCAGACCATATTAACGTGTCTGATAGATCATTTGCTGCATTTAATTTTGAGGAATTAAATGGACAGTTGGCTGTAATTTAATTTTGAGAAATTAAAATAATACATATTTATCTGACTTTAAGTAGTTAGATTCATGTATTAGTTAAGCCTTTCATGTAGATCCTGACGCCTGTGGTGTTAGGCTTCTTGGGGCAGCCCCCCGCGGGGTGGAGCGGTGTACACCTCAGTATACGGTGCCCGTGCCACTTCGTTGCCCTCAGGGGACCGATCTGCCAACCCCATCACTCTTAGTGCTCTGGGGTGCAGCGGTTTCCAGCAAGCTTTGATTCAGCGCTCACTCGACGCTGCATCAGTTTCGCACCCTCTGAGGAGGGTCGAAAAGCAGTCATATGGGTTATTTCCTGCCAGTGTATTTCAGGTCACCAAAGTGGCTGCTCTAGGTATACCAGAGACCAGTCTTGAGAGGCTGGTTCCCTTTTGTGGTTTTTCTGGCAGAGTTGAGGCTTCTGCCAAAGATGTATCTCAATGGGCAGGCTCTGGTAATGGAACAAAAAGTAAACTCTTTTGCGAAAGGAGCTACAAAATGGGTTCCTCCTCCCAGCAGAGAGTTAGGGTTTTTAGGGCCGCTACTGTTTTGTTCCAAAGAAGGATGGAGGGTTGCATCCTATATTAGATCTTAATCATTTGAATCAGTCAGTCAGGAGACTTAGGTTCAAAATGTTGACTCTAAACCAGATCTGAGGACTGGTTTGTCATGATAGTTCTAAAGGGTGCATACTTCCATGTCTCCATCCTTCTACAGCATAGGAAGTTCCTCGGGTTTGCTTTCAGGGGCAAAGTATACCTATATTAGGTTCTTCCATTTGGTCTAGATCCATCACCCCACACATTCATGGAATGCATAGATGCAGCTCTGGCCTTGCTCAGGCTGCAGGGCATACGCATTATGAACTGATAAGATGACTGGCTAATATTAGCGCAGTCGGAACAGATGGTCAGTTCAACATTGAGATGTTGTTCTTGCTCATAAAAAATGGGGTTGTGGCTGAACGCCAAGAAGAGTGTGCTTTCTCCATTACAGAGAACCACCTTCCTGGGCATGGTATGGATTCAGTGACGCTGCGGGTCGTTCTGTCGCCCACTTGTATTGCTGCAATCTTTTCAGTCACACAGGAGATATAACTAGGCCAGTCACTCACTGTAAAACAGTTTTCTAAAACTGTTGGGTCTGATGACAGCTGTGTCCAACGGTGATACCTTTTGGCCTGCTGTTCATGAGACCCTTACAGTGGTGGTTCAGGACCAAGGGTTTTCCCTGAGGGGGAATCCACTTCCTATGATCAAGATCACGCAGCGGTGTCTCCGCGCCTTGGTTATATGGAAGAAAAGTTGGTTCCTGTCCCAGGGACCTGTGTTAGGAGCTTAATATCATTGAGTCACTCTCATGGTAGATGTTTCTCTCACAGGCTGGGGAGTGGTAATGGAAGGCCGCTCAGCTCAAGGGCTGTTGAGGAGTCATCATCTTTCGTGGCACTAATTGCCTGGAGATGATGGCGGGCTTCAATGCGTTGAAGTTCTTCCTTCCAGACCTGAGAGGTCATCGAGCTGTCTGGGAAAACAAACAATTCATCGATGGTCTCTTATATAATTCAACAGGGGGGTTTGCGTTTGCGCCCACTATCTGGCGCACCAGATCCTCCTGTGGTCCCTGGGGAAGATGCTCTCCTCGAGAACAATCTTATTTCAGGGACCTACAGTATAGGAGCAGACATCCTGTCGAGACAGGGGCTGAGGCCAGGGGTATGGAGACTTCACCCCAAAGTGGTGAAGCTCATTTGGGAGATTTATAGCTACGTGAAGGTGGATCTTTCGCGTCTCAGGATACGACGCACTGTCCACTGTGGTTATCCCTTACACATCCAGTTCCTCTTGGACTGGATGCCATGGTACAGACATGGCCGAGGCTACGTCTGTACGTTTTTTCCCCCCAATTGTTCTGCTCCCAGGAGTTCTGGACAAAATTCGCCGGGAAGGGATAAGTCTACTGCTAGTAGCGCCTTACTGGCCAAGTCGGATATGGTTCTTGGACCTTGTGTCTCTCCTTGACGGCTCTCCCTCGGAGATTCCGATCAGGAGAGACCTATCTCATGCGACGGGCCTGATTTTTCACCCCGCCCAGAAGTATTCAACCTGTGGGTTCGGCCCCTGAGGGGGCCCAACTCATAGTATCTGGTCTCTCAACCGAGGTTGTGGTGACCATACTTTACTCCAGAACTCCAACCACAAGGAAACTATCCTCGTATTTCTGCATACCATGTCCCTGTGGTTGGTACAATTGTGGGGAATAACCCTTTGAGGTATCGTTTCCTTCGTGGCACTCTGAGGCTGATGCCTGCAACATGCACTAGGGTTCCTGCTTGGGAGTTGGCCTTTATGTTGGAAGGCTTATCTGCAGCTCCATTTGAGCCGCTTGATTCTGTTTATACTGTTTTCCTCCTTGCCATTTCTTCCCTAAAAGAGTAGGAGACCTTCAGGCCATATCTGTATCCCCTACGTGCCTTGAGTGTGCACCAGGGATGGTCAAAGTGTTCCTTTACCCTACCGGGTTATATACCTAAGGTTCTGACCAATATGACACGGCCTATAGTGCTGCAAGCTTTCTGTCCTCTGTTCTCAGATCCAGACCAGGAAAAGTGGATTCTTGTGTGTCCAGTGTGAGCACTGGACACCTGATATCCACAGAGCTGCCCTGTGGAGGACCTCAGATCAACTGTTTGTTTTGGACCGCGCAATTAGGGGTCTCCCTGCGTCCATACAATTGGTTAGCAAGTGGATAGTTGAGACTATATCACTTGCGTATGAGGTCTCCGGCCAGCAGTATCCACTGTCTGCCAGAGCTCGCTCTACTAGGAGTATGGCGGCCTCCAAGGCCTTGATGTTGGGGGTTTTCCTCAAGGAAGTCTGTGATGTGGCGGGCTGATCCTCACCACTCACGTTGTGAGATGATGTATCTCGACCTGGATGCAGCTCCAGGCTCTTCAGTGCTCTTGTCTTAGTGTGCCACAGTTTCACACAGACAGGCATTTTGGAATTATGGCGTTTTGGGATATCATTCCCATAGCGCCCCCTTCGGGACGCAGTGCGAGTTCCCTCGAAAGGGAACGTCTCAGGTTATGACTATAACCATAGCTCCCTGAGAGAGGGAACGAGACACTGCGTCGCGTTGCCATACTCCCTGCATCCCTGTGATCGATTTGCTTCGGCAGTTTAAGCTGAAGCCGGTCTTTCCGGATGTGTATTTATACTTTCCTGGTCGTGACGTCACCCGCCGGTGACGTTCACTCTCGCCATTGGACTAGTTGACACACGTGCATCAGACGCATTCACGCTGAGGGCGTTCCCATAGCGCCCCCTTCGGGACGCAGTGTCTCGTTCCCTCTCTCAGGGAACTATGGTTATAGTCATAACCTGAGATGTTTTCTGTTTAGCTTTAGAAACAAGGTCACACCGTAGAAATGACACAAATACATTAATAACACAATCATTAACTTTAGCATGAAGTATAAACATGAATGATGAAGCAGATTATTGTTTAATAATGAATATCAGGCACCTGGATGGAGGGTGGATGTTGAGATCTGGACAGGTTTTGGCCTCTGTGGAGCTGAGAGATGAGGAAGAGTCATTACAACATTCAAATTAAACAAATATATTCATAAAACAATAAACATGAATGATGAAGCAGATTGTTGTTTAATAATGAACATCAGGCACCTCTGATCACAATCAGCTGGATTACTTTATATTCTCCCCACCATCCAGTTCTACAGCCGTATATTCCAGCATCTTCCATCTTCAGATCACTGATGGTCACTGTAAATGATCTGGTCTGATGATCATCCTGCAGTGTGAATCTGCCCTTATACTTTCCTCCATCAGATCGTAGTATAATGACACCGTCTATGTAACGTCCTTTGTAGAGGTATTTGTAAGAGTTTTCATATCCTTTAGCATAAGGGCACTTAATAATCACTGATTCTCCCTCCGTTCCTCTCACTGTAATGTCCACAGACAGTGAACTGATCACTACACACACACACACACACACACACACACACACACTGCTTTACTCATGTACAGTGACAATAAGCCATAATAACAGATAATAAACTCTTGTATTAGAGATCTTGAGCTCTTACCCGTCAGCAGAAACACACAAACTGTCAGCGGAAACTTCATTTCTTCATCAGTTCAGTTCAGAAAATCAGTCTGAAACTCTCAGCAGTTCCTCAAATGATAGAAACTCAAACAGCCAACAATACTGCTCTCATCTATCGATGGAAAATAAAAAGAGATATTTGTTTCTCACGTGTTGAGAGTCAAACTCTACCATTCACTGACTGTGTGTCTGTGTTTCTCTGTGGTGTTAGTTGTGAAAACGCCTCTCAGTTTTGACCAGGAAATTAGCTGTGAATTTATGAATCACAAACTGTTTCCATTCTGTCTTTAATATGTTTGAGTACTTTCTGATGTACTCAGTATTTCAAAACATGTTAATTTAATGTTAAGCATGATCCACTTTTAAAGAAACAATCCAAAAGGACAAATTGTAAAAGCACTGAGATGAATAATAAATGCTTTTTAGAGTTATTTTCTGTGGTAATCGTCATCATGGAAAAAAACAGTCTTTTATAGAAAGTGTAAATAATATTTAATATATTATAATGCATAATAACATTAAGATCACTCTTTCTCCATCATATGAGTTCTAGGAGAAATGTAGTTTGTGTGTTCAGCTGAAGCATCAAAGCTCTTCCTGTGGCTGTAGTTTGACTTCCTGTTTGACAAGTGTGTGTCAAAGACATCTCATGTTTAACTGAAACAAAACCTATAGTAACATGTTGATAAAGCTATACATTAGCATTAGCATCTCAACAGCAGCTGCTTCTAACACCCTCCAAAAAACTGTCATTTATTTGCTTTCAATGGTTTATCAGAATATGCAGCTACTTTTTAATGGTCATGAATGGAGAAAGATGCTCTCTGGCAGCAGATTATTGTAGTTTCAACATCAACCAGCAGGAGTGAACAGAAGAAACTAACCTGAACTGAACATCCATATACATTAATAAATAAAGACATAATAGTATTAATGAAATAAAATACATGCTTCACTTGCAATCCAGAATAACTTGATGAAAGAATCTCATGAGACTTTCAGCTTCAGAAAATAATACATTTATTTCACTATCCATATTCATAATCAAATGTAAAACTGCCACATTAATGATAATTAATTACAATAAAAAAGACCAAATAATCAAGTCATGAAGATGAATCTGATCTTTCTGAACTAGAATGAACAGACAAAATAAGCTTGATTATTACTCATGTTCAGTAAATCAATGAAAATGATGAGAAGGATGAAGATGATTTGCCATTATATTATATTATATATTTTACAGTAGTTCATGAACAACGGCTGTAAAATACAGTTGTAATTGTGTCTCTGTCCTCTGGATCACAGTGAGGTTCAGTGTCTTTGATCTACAGTCACAGGAAACAAGAGTTAGTCAGTGTAATGGAGGACACTGTAGACGAGCCGAACCCAAGTGCAGCTAATTAAAGATTATCCAGGACAAACAAAACAAGACAAGATGATAAATTAAACTAGACTTGATAATCTTAACATGACCATAAACATGAAAATAAACTGAATTTGACTTTGTGACAAGACTAGATGCACGAGACTCTCTTACAGGGAACAAAACTCAACAAGAGAACAATGAAACATGAGGGCTATAGATACAGAGAGACTAATGACTAACAATGAACACCTGTTCATCATCAAACCATGGACCAATGAGAACATGACACATACACAAAGGAACCAATCAGAACACATGAACAGAGGAAGCACATGACAGAATCACATGAGGAGCAAGAGAAACACATGACAGGAAACATGACTGTGACTAAACTTCAAAATAAAAGACCTGACAACAAGAACAAGAAGCAGACATGACAGTTAACAGAGAAAATAAATCTGTTTACAGTTTTAACACATGAATATAATAATTCACACACAATCTGAGATTCAATGTCTGAAGATCACTGCCATCACAGTCTCTGTTTCAGTGTCATTACAGTGTGGAGAAAGAAACTGTTGGTCCAATTACTGCTGTAAACCTCGAGTTCAATAAATAACCATAATCATCAGTTTCTGATCACTCACCTGTTCATAAAACACTGGATTAAACTCTACAATGGAGGACGACCGCAGACCTGTGAAATAGATCAATGTTAGTCTTTCTTAGATAGTTCATCAGTTATTTTATAGTTCATAAATGTAAGATCTTTTAATTCATATACTCACACGTCATCCCAAACCTGACTCTTCAGTCTTTTCCGATAAAAGGACATAATAACAGATAATAAACACTTATATTAGAGATCTTGAGCTCTTACCCGTCAGTAGAAACACACAAACTGTCAGCGGAAACTTCATTTCTTCATCAGTTCAGTTCAGAAAATCAGTCTGAAACTCTCAGCAGTTCCTCAAACTACTTTCTGAAACTCAAATAACAATAATACTGCGCTCATCTATCAGTGGAGAATAAAATGTTTATTTCTCGTCTCACGAGTCAAACTCTACTCTCTACTGACTGTGTGTCTGTGTTTCTATGTGGTGTTCAGTGAGAAAACGCCTCTCAGTTTTGACCAGGAAATTAGCTGTGAATTCATGAACCACAACCTGTTTCCTGTCCTCTCTGTTTCTATCTGCCTTGAATATGTTTGAATGATTTATGATGTCCTTTTGCTCTTTTTCTACTACTAAATTACATTTTGTACATTTCAACAGGATAAGTACAAGCATAATTAACCACTTATGGAAAAATGTTAATAGAATATACAGCTACTTTTGAATAGTCATCAATGGAGAAAAGACGCTTTATGACAACAGATGCAGTTATGACATTCACCAGCAGGGGTGAACAGATGAAACTAACCTGACAAACCTTGAACCTCTGAATTTAACATCTGACCAGGACATGCCATGTACAGATGTATAGCGTTAAATAATATATATATATATATATATATATATATAAATTGCATTACAAAATAATTGGTTTTGTGCCAGCCAATATCTAGTCATCACACTTGAGTTAAGTGTAATCCATTTATTTCCATCCAAGATTTTGACCAAAGAGAGAAAAGAAAAAGAAAATGGACAAAGCAACTTACCCCAATGCAGCTGAACACTGTTTGTGGCTAAGGCTATGTTCAGACTGTCACTCCAAATCCAATTTTTGTGCATTTGCATTTGAAATCCGATCAGATTTAACACGTCTGAATGGCCAAAAATAACATGAAATGTGATTTTTACAAATCTGTTTCGAGCTAAAATCATATGTTGTCGCATGTCTGGAAATCCATTTTGACTGCTCTGACTGGATTTCTGATGGTTTATGTGACTTTCTCACACCAAGTAAAATGTAAACGTCACATTGTAATAGGAAACATTCTGAAAAGGTTGTGCTGATGCAAAGTGCTGGACGAGCAGAATAATGGAGACATGTTTTGAAACCGGCTGAGATGACATCGCGGAATAAATAAGCTCATACCGGCCTCATACAGTTCTGCCACTGCAGATTCCAATCAGATACACAAATAATCGGATTTGGACTGACTGTGAATGTAGCCTAAATCCCTTACAGCAGGACCCTACAGGTGTTATCTAGGTGCAGTGATGAGAATGCAACACTAGGGGTAGACACTCAGCTCAACAAAATGACAAAAATTGAAAATTCGCCCTCTAAATAAACAAATATTCTACTCTAATTCCAATAGACAACTCAAAGAAAATTAAGGATTAGGAGAAGAAGAGAGAAGGAAGAGTATGAGAAAGAGATGAAGTGACCTGTTGAGGAGATCTGATGGTCTGTGATTCTGCTGGACGGATTCATTTCTGATTCACTCCTGACTGAAAATGAGCTGATCGTTGAACCTTCAGTGATCTTGTTAGCTGGTTAAAAACAAACAACAACAACAACAACAACAATCAACATGAATTTGGTTGTTATAACACTTATACAGCACACTGACCCGAAAACTGCATTTATAAATTAAACAATACAGATACTTTTATATAATAATACTACAGATAAATTTTTATGTCACATGAATCACTTACTAGACTTTAATAGTTAACAATATAATATTTAAATAAATGTCATTGAGTTTTATTTGTGGTATTTAGTGTAAATTGGTCTGCTGTCACCCTAATCGAGATTCTAATTTTATGTGCAATAAATTATATTGAAAATAATATAAATAGATTAAGCAGTGGATTTTTATGTTTGTCATGAAGCAGATGTACTTTTTTAAGTGTTACTTGAACAATAATTACCAAACTAGTAGTTTCCCCAACACTGATGCAGATAGTTTTGAAGTTAGTCTGAAATCAAGATTCTGTTTTATCGTAAAGTGATCACAACTCACCTGTAAAGATGAAGAAACAAAAGACTCTGAATGGTTTTAACTGCTTTTGTTGGTGTGCAAAGTATAAAACCGCGTATTTTTACCAACTCTGTGTTCAGGATTTTTTTGGGTGGGGCTAAAATGGTGGCTCAATGACGTACTAGAGCCACCGAACATGGCCCCACCCCTAACACTATAATAACTACAGTATTAGCATGGCTAGCCCGCTCAATCTCAAGTTACTGTCATTACCGTTACTTACTAGTTATGCCTCATACAAGTGCATATTATCTGGTTGCGATGATGTACAAAACCTCCTTATTTAAGTGTCCTGAAACGATGAGAAGAGGTGGATTCATTTTGTGAAGAGCCATCTTGATGGAGTGATAATTTTACACCGGATAGCTTTACAAACTTTCACCAGAGACAGCTGGGATTCACGATAGTCTGCTGTTATTGCTGAATGGGGTCGAACCGACTATCTCCCGCGACCTTCATCCTCCCGTCCCGCCAACAACCGATGATATGTTGCCTTGTGTGCTTACGTTATAAATAGTAGTTCACAGTAACTCTTCTAAATTTTGCAACCCTCTAACCTGATTCTTTTGTTTATATGCATTATGTTTGACTCATTAGAAGTTAGTTGAGAGAGATGCATATTTCTTGTGAGTGGGCGTGGCTAATTCTGCGCTAACAGTGGACACGCCCCCAGCGGTTACTTCCTGGTTGTCGTTAAACCAGCTTGGGCGTTTCCGGGGAACTGTTAGCTGTTCATTCTGTTCTCACTGTACATCAACACAAAATAGGTTGACTTATTGATGTTGTGTGTGTGTGTGTGAGCATGCGAGCGCAAGCTCAAATCAGAATAGCCTACCCTTTGACATGCTGGATAGAAAATAGGCCTATGTGAAATAAGTTTTTTTTTTGTGGCGACTACTTTTTTACAGTGTGTTCAGGGGACAGGCAGCTAGCGGATAGTGAGGAGATGTTTGCTGTATGTGACAAAAAATGTTTTGGCCTAAAAACGCGTGACATCGCTTAGAGCACCTTTAATGAAGTGATCAAAATCATGTCTGACACACTCCATGTCTCCAGATGCGCATCTTATGATGTTTTCTGTTCTACTCATGCTGTTCACTTGTCTTTATCAAATAGATGAAATTAAAAAATAACATTATAATAGGCATATTTAAACATAAATATTAAATTAAATATGTTTTTCTTTAATGGCTACCAACACATATAGTACAAGTAGTGCAGAGAAATGTCATGTCGTGATCAAGAGCGGATCATGAGTCGAGGATCAAGCATGATTTATTTTTTAACCTGATAACTGTAGCTCTTGGGCGATCCGCTGTAAAATATCATCTCGGACGACCCTGTCACTGCTTGACACATCATACAGCGCTCGCCCAAATTTCAGCGAGTTTATCCTCCTTTTCAATGGACCAAATTCGCCATGGCGCTGTCATCTTCATCTTTCTTCTTCTTCTGTGGTTTTTCTTAGCTCCTGATTGGTCAACTTCAGATAGATCGAAAAAATGGCTCGTTCAACCACACGCATGTCACGAATTCAAACCGATAGCTCCCGAACTTTTTTGACATGTTTAAAAATGATCGAGAGGTCGGGCTCGTGAGGTGTGCACTCTGCTCGGCTCCTAATTACTCGCACATGATACGAGCCGCGACCATACGAGCATCTCCACACGACTGGAAAAAATCACCTGCGAGCTCGTACGACAGCAAAAATCGCACCGTGTACGCCCGCCTTTAGTTACACCTTTGACTAAATATTAAACATTATAAAATCAGTTTAAAATTTAAAAATAAATTATAACTTTTCTCATGAATGAATGACACAGAAAGTGAGCACCGCTCTCCCTTTAGATCAACGCGCAAGATCAATGATTTCAGCACACTTGTGAAAACTTATTTAAACTTTATTCAATGAATCTAAATAAAGTGCACAATAAATATTTAATTGTTGACGCTATTTTTCACACGAAAGTATAAAACTTTGCTTAGTGGGGTGTGTGTGTGTGTGTGTGTTTATAGAGTTACTCTTCCCCAATGCACATGTATGAACAAACACAGTGTCAGAAAACAGCTCCCTCTTCAGGACAGTGGAGGTAAAGTCTGCCATCCTCAAGGTTACGCCATCTATCCATCATTTTTTTTTTTTTTTTTGCCTGATTCTTTTATATAAGGGAATGCAATAACATGTTACTGCCCTATCCATCCATCCATCCATCCATCCATCCATCCATCCACAAATTCATCCATTCCTGCATCCATTCGTCCCTTCATCCATCCAGGGATGATCCTGATTATTTTATATAAGGGAAGGCAGTTACATATTCCTGCCACAAAGTCATGTAATATATTACTGAACATGCATGCTAACATACACAGTTTACAGGAAACTGATAAACGCCATCTAATCATTACAGGGAGTTTCCCTTCACACTGAAAGTTTCATTTTTATTATTATTATTATTATTATTATTATTTTTTTTTTTTTATTGAAAGCTCTGTATGTCGTGAATTTTATACAATACAATTTTTAATCCTCTTGAGAGAGTGTTTTTATCTTTTTCTATTCTTTGCAAGTGTTTTCATTTGCATGGGGCAGGTCACTAAACTAGACTTTAAAAAGAGGAAGGAAAAAATTGCAAAAACAGCAGAAGAAAGTTCTCAGCTCGCATTTGCGGTTCACTCTCCTGGAGTCTGTTTGCTGTCTGAAACTACAACACGGTAAGAGTTACACTTGTTCAGTGATGAATACTGAATAAATAATGAATCTCCATTCACAGAAGAAACTTGAAGTGAGAAATATACATAGTGTTTATAACATAGACTGCAGTTATAATAGTTTTTATGAAACTAAAGATGACGTGTTTTTGTGTAAATGATTTAGTTTCCTGCAGTGATGTCACAGAGACCGGCTCCTTCTCTTCTTCTGCTGTTTCTGCTCATGATTCCAGGTGAGTCTCTCCTGTAAATGCAATGGGACTTATAATATCTCAACATTAGACAGGTTTTGACTAATCAGTTAGCCCTGCTAGTATCACAGTAATCACTGGTAAAACATCTACTATAATGTAGTAAAATGTAAAATTTATTTGTTGCTTCTAAACAAAATTGTATTATTCAGTTTTTTTTTGCTGACATAATGTTCAACTAACTGATGAAACTTCTAACATGGTTTTCATAGTTAGTGTTCATTGGTCTCCTTCCTGTATTTCATCACCTTCTATCTGTAGATTTTACAGATATCATAAGATAAGTGTAGTTCTTCATTTATACAAACATGAGTTTTGTGAAGAAAAACAAGTTTTAATGAACGTTTATGGTCACAGGTGAGCATATTTTTAACTGTTTTTGCCAGCAGCCACATCGCCCTGTAGCTCTAGACTGGTTGCCCACTGAAGCTAAGCAGGGTTGAGCTGGTCAGTACCTGGATGGGAGACCTCCTTGGAAAACTAGGTTGCTGCTGGAGGTGTTAGTGAGGCCAGCAGGGAGCGCTCACCCTGTGGTCTGTGTAGGTCCTAATGCCCCAGTATAGTGATGGGGACACTGTACTGTCAAAAAGCACCGTCCTTCAGATGAGACATTAAACTGAGGTTGTGCCTCTCTGTGGTCATTAAAAATCCCAGTATGTCCTTCGAAAAGAGTAGGGGTGTAACCCCGACATCCTGGCCAAATTTGCCCATTGGTCTCATCATAGACTCCTAATCATCCCCATGCACTGATTTGCTTCATCACTCTGTCTCCTCTCCACCAATAAGCTGGTGTGTGGAGGGCGTTCTGGTGCAATATGGCTGCCGTTGCATCATCCAGGTGGTGCTGCACATTCCCCCTTACATATGTAAAGCGCTTTGACTACCCAGAAAAGCGCTATATAAATGTAACAAATTATTATTATTATTATTATTTCTTGTGAATTCTGTGTTTCAGGGGTTTCTAGTGCTGGTTGGGGTGTGAGTTACAGTCCTTCACACATCTGTGCACTAAAGGACTCATCAGTGATAATGAGCTGCACTTATACATACCCTACTGGATATAAGATCAGGAGATTGTTCTGGACCAAAGGTGATGTAAAAGAGGATGGAGAGTTTCAAGATCTGTCTGAGGACCCTGAATACAGTCAGAGGCTTCAGTATCTGGGAGATAAACAGCAGAACTGCACCATCAGACTGAGTCATGTGACACTGAAGGATTCACACATGTACTATTTCAGATTCATCACTGATATAACAGAAGGAAGATGGATTGGTAAACCAGGAGTGACTCTTACTGTCACAGGTGACTTTCATGAGGTTTCTCTCTTCTTCTGTGCATTATGTTGAATAATAATCAGTGTATGACAGCAGCACTAGATATAATGTGTGTGTTGTGTTCAGATCTTCAGGTGGAGTCTCCTGAGAGAGTGACAGAGGGAGATTCAGTCCGTCTGACATGTAAAAGCAGCTGCACTCTGACTGACAGAGCAACATTCATCTGGTACAGAAACTCACAGCCATTAACTGAGAGAAGAGACAGAAACAATGAACTCCTGCTGCAGTCAGTCAGAAGAGAGGATGCAGGCAGATATAGCTGTGCTGTACACGGACACAATCACATCTCTCCTGCTGTTCAGCTCAATGTCATGTGTGAGTATGAATTTAACGTTTTCTTTCTAAAGCCATTAGGGTTCAATCATCCCTCCTTTTTCTTTAAAAATTTAAGTAATTAGGGCTGATCTTTAAAACAACATCAAAATGCTCACTGTTTCAATAGTACAGCCACAAGACATGAACAATAAATGTGATTTTAGTGTGAAAATTGTTTTTTGTTATATTCAAGTTATATTAAATTTAACAGCTTCGTTGTCATGGCAATGCAACAGCAAACACTAACACCCTAAAACTGCTGTTAAAATAATGATTTAAACACCTTTAAAGCTCAAATAATGCACACTTTAACAAAAGAATGATCATACTGTAAATTATTTTATGGAATAATGAGCTTCACATTTATGCATTTAAATTAGTCCTTGTTTAATTCTATTGTAAGTACCTCACCTTTTTTTTTTCTCTTTTTTAAAGAAAAAAAAAAACATGCAATACATTTTTGTGTGTGGTAATCAGTATTATGCAACAAGCGACTTTTTGAATGTCATTTTGAAAAATATGTTTCAAAATACACTCAGTGCTGGGAAACAACTGATTACATGTAATCTGGATTACGTAATCAGATTCCAAAAAATAAGTATATATATATATATATATATATATATATATATATATATATATATATACAGTACAGTCCAAAAGTTTGGAACCACTAAGATTTTTAATGTTTTTAAAAGAAGTTTCGTCTGCTCACCAAGGCTACATTTATTCAATTAAAAATACAGTAAAAAACAGTAATATTATGAAATATTATTACAATTTAAAATAACTGTGTACTATTTAAATATATTTGACAAAGTAATTTATTCCTGTTATCAAAGCTGAATTTTCAGCATCGTTACTCCAGTCTTCAGTGTCACATGATCCTTCAGAAATCATTCTAATATGCTGATCTGCTGCTCAAGAAACATTTATGATTATTTTCAATGTTGAAAACAGTTGTGTACTTTTTTTTTCAGGATTCCTTGATGAATAGAAAGTTCAAAAGAACAGCATTTATCTGAAATACAAAGCTTCTGTAGCATTATACACTACCGTTCAAAAGTTTGGGGTCAGTAAGAATTTTTATTTTTATTTTTTTGAAAAGAAATTAAAGAAATGAATACTTTTATTCAGCAAGGATGCATTAAATCAATCAAAAGTGGCAGTAAAGACATTTATAATGTTACAAAAGATTAGATTTCAGATAAACACTGTTCTTTTGAACTTTCTATTCATCAAATAATCCTGAAAAAAAATATTGTACACAAATATTTTGTACAATTGTACACATTAAATGTTTCTTGAGCAGCAAATCAGCATATTAGAGTGATTTCTGAAGGGTCATGTGACACTGAAGACTGGAGTAATGATGCTGAAAATTCAGCTTTGCATCACAGGAATAAATTACTTTGTGAAATATATTCAAATAGAAAACAGTTATTTTAAATTGTAATAATATTTCACAATATTACTGTTTTTTACTGTATTTTTAATTAAATAAATGTAGCCTTGGTGAGCAGACGAAACTTCTTTTAAAAACATTAAAAATCTTAGTGGTTCCAAACTTTTGGACTGTACTATATATATATATATATATATATATATATATATATATAAGCTCTTCCAGGTTTGTGGAATCAGCCACATGTGCCTGAAATCACTGAAAACTGAGACTCACACAGCGTTTGATCACTGGATTTACAGAAATCATTTCATTTGATTATCACTCAGTGAGTCATTTAACCATGTATTACTGTCTTTAGAAGGTTTTTGTCTTTCAAACACATTAAAGTGTACAAATTCACACCATTTAATGATTCACCAACTTTTTTGTCAGCTGAACCTCTTTGACCAAATACATTCACTTGAAGTACCCCTGAGATTTTAAGTTAATATGTAAGGTGAAAAATAAAATTAACTCAATAATAATAATAATAATAATAATAATAATAAGTTAGTTCATGCTTTCCTAATGTCGATTAATTGTCACATGACATGCAGGTAAAAAAATAAATATTTAAAAAAATAAATTAGTAAGTGTTGAATCATTTTTAAAAATTTTATTTTATTTTTAATTCATTAATTTATTTATTGATTGATTTATTGATTTATTTATTTTGTGATTTTCATTAAACTCACAAACCCCCACCTCAGTCTGGGAAAACTTGACATCATGTAATATTTCATACACTTCATGTTGTTAACAAAGAATGGAATATATTTTCTTTATTTTGTATTTTTATATCAATATGGTATTATTGATATGACAATGATATAATAATTATTGATACTAGGATCAAGATTATCCTATTCAAATCAATGTGATTAACAAGTTAGGTCAAAAGTAATCTAAAAGTAATCAAAAAATAGTCAGATTGCATTACATTAATGTGTAATGTAATGGATTACTGTTAGGATTGTGTTTAGTTTGTTTAGCCTGGATTCATAAAGGTTCAAAAATGTCAAGACTAGGTCTTAGCTCCTAAATTATTTCAAGCTGGAGCGGTCTCTTAACCTTGTAAGACTTGATTTTCCTGCTAGACAAAAACAGAAATCAAGCATCCTGCAATAAAGCAATACAACTCATCTGGAGAAGAAGAAATAGCAAAGGACAATGCCCCCTGGGACCTGGGCCTGTATGTATAAAACTTCTCAGAAATGCTCTAAAGGATAGTCTTAAGTTTTGACTTAAGTGTCAAAAAATTCTTAGTAAAGAGTAGGAGTTTTCTAAGAGTAGGAGACTTTTATAAGGAAGCTAAAAGCAACTTTTAGTAAAGTGTAAGACGGATTCTTAAGTGCTCAAAATGGCCGCCCTTAATCTCTGAATCAGCCAATAGCGAGCCTGCAAGGGTGAAGTCACAGCAGCACAGCACCAATAATTCAATGTTATTATAAAAAACATCATTGAAAAAGACACTGAAATGTTTTAATATTTAAATTTATTTTTAAGAATTGCTTTGCATTGTGCAAAACTATCACAAATTAGTATTGATGGTGTGAATCTTTTTTCTATTGATATATGTCTCCTCATTTACAGTTAGAGCAATGATGTGTCATGAGTTCATCAACGGCTCCAACAACTCCACTATCAACATACAAGTGGCTTTCTTTTGCTGCATGGTTTGATGGTCAGTTGGAAAGTCATTGAACTGCCATAGAGTAGAGGCCAAATGTGATGTCCAGCCATATGAAAATTGACATCTTCAACCTTAATTCAAATATTTTTTAAAAATGTGTTAAAAGATGTAAGCATATTGTGTAGCTTTGCTTGGAGTCCATTGTTTCATGTGTGATAATGAAATAACATTTCAAATTATTTCAGATTATGTTTGGCCAGGCTGTCATACAAAGAAATTATGAACACATGCAAAAACAAGAGAGAACCAATATTATATATTAAAAACTGATTATGTTGTAGTCAATGTCATATTTTAAAACATTTACATAATATAAAAATAAAAATATTTTTTTCTCATATTTTGATGGTATAAGCAAAATTGTTTGCGATTAACCAGAAACTTTTGTTTGTATTGTTTACTGTTTGTTCATTTTTTTGTGCTTCCTTGTCATTCGTTCATCATCTGCGCTTTATTTTTCGTGAAGCATTTTGTTTTGCGTCAGCTGTGATGAACAGACATCCACTCTCGTATTGCTTGTGTAACAGTGGCCAGACAGTGAGAGTTTTGCAGGTAAATTACAGCAAACTGACGCCCGCTAGAGAATGAGGTGTTTAACGTCATTGTTAGTGCACTCGCCTCACATGCCAGCAGCGATCGGGCCGAAGTTTGAGACCGACTCAGTGCAGGGTGGTTAGTATTGGGGTGTGAGTTTTGGAGGCGGCGCAATGAAGAGAGGGGTGTGTTTGTTTGGGCTGATTTCAAATATCAACAGTGTTCAACAACGAATTTGAGAAATCGCATACAGCACCTTTAAATGTAGGCTATTAAAATGCATTAAACATATTAATTATTGTTTAAGTAGGCCTAATATTTATTAAATTTATTACATTAATTTAAAGTTATTATATTTCTTATTAGGTCAGTTACAAAAAGAATTGACATTCAAGTTTATATCATTTTATCAACTCCATGTCATCATATGACTCCAGAACATCTTATCTTCATTGGAAAGTGCGTGTCTCCTCTTCTTTGCTGCCATCTTGTTACTCTTAACTAGGTTAAGAGACCTCTCCAGCTTTAAATAATTTAGGAGCTAAGACCTAGTCCTGACACTTAGGAACCTTTATGAATCACACTTATTTTTAAGTCTAAGAATAAGAGTAAAATTACATCATTCTTAGAATTTTGACACACTTAAGACTAAAATTTTACTCTGAGCGGCTTTATACATACGGGCCCTGTTCCCTGTTCAGTTGATTATACTCCCTTAAGCATATATAAGCCTTCAGTTTTTTTGTCCAGTATTGTCTATGTTTAAATGTGGTTGTGTTCTCCTGAGTTTCTCTCTGGATTTAAGAATAAAATATGGGTTTATGTTTGTTTATCTGAATCCCCTGTGTTGAGCTTACTACAATGCCTGACATTACTTTACTAATTTAATTTGCTTGAATGTGAAGCAATGCCAGACTCAGACCATGTGTGTAAAATGCATGAGATTATACATGAGAGTCTAGCTGGTCGCATTTCTATATTAAATATTCATATTTTGTCTCTGACCATTTAATGTATGTTACTACATGTACATATTTTTCACATTCTTATCTTGCATTTAGAATCTTGATATTATATATTTCTCCTCTAGATCCTCCAAAGAGCGTCTCAGTGTCCATCAGTCCATCTGGTAAAATAGTGTCAGGAGATTCAGTGACTCTGATCTGCAGCAGTGATTCAAACCCTCCTGCAGAAATCAGCTGGTTTAAAGGAGGAACGTTTGTAGGATCTGGAAGAATCTACAGCATCTCAAAGATCAGCTCTGATGACAGTGGAGAATACAAGTGCAGATCCAGATATAAACATGAAGAGAAAGACTCTGATGCTGTGACTTTAAAGGGTACATAACACGCACAGTTTTGGCCAATCTCATGTTAATCTTGAGTACCTATAGAGTAGTATATCATTCTTCATATCTCTGAAAAAGTCTTTAGTTTTATCAGATTTATAAAAGATATGCTGTACCGAGTCTTTCCGAAAACAGCCGAGCTCCTGGAGGCGTGCCGTGGGCGAAGCTAAAGAGTGACGAGCACGCGCAGCTTTTGCGTAGCGATCGTCTGCAAGCTATGGATGGTCAGCTAAATAAATGTATTAAACACACACAATGCATCATTGCATTATCCCTAACTTTTGATTAATTTTACGTTTGTGTTGTTTACATTATATGCACTTGCATATGCACAGACATTTGATGCAATTTTACTCACCACCTGCGGTTCCGACTCAATCCAGGATCATTATCGCTGGGACCACTCCATCTTTCAGTTTCAAATGATCTGTAAATCAAATAAGCGCTGATCCTAAGGGCTCGAGCAGGAAAAAGACAAGATATTCTCCATTAACTTTAACCAATAAAAAAGTGATTACAATTTTCAGAGACAACTTTATCCTTAATTTAATAGTTAATTTAAGGCGGTTTCTATGATTATTTTAATGAGCTACTTTTACATTCTTGCTGTGGGTTGTTTTTTGTTTGTTTTTTGTCTGCGGGTTGACCCACCCACCCCAGAACGCGATTGGGCTAGTTTTGGCTGTGATTGGGCAGGTTTTATAAAACAATTGGGCTGATTTTGTTACGCAAACCTGGCAACTCTGCCTTAGCTGTCGGCTCTGGACGGTTTCAGTGGACGCTTCTACTGTCAGGCTCACAATAAATATGGATCAGTGAAATCAGTAGATTTTTTAGTGATTGCTGAAGATTTTATTGTATAAAGAGTTCAAGAGAGTTGTGTGGCTTAGAGAGTTAATCTTACTTCAGATTATTCCTCTTTCAGTGCATCTTGGTTGGCATGTTTGGTTGGGGATCACAGTGGCATGTTTAGGATTCATCATCATCATCATCATCATCATCATTCTGTTTATAATGTAAGTTTGATCAAAAAATATTCTCAATTATAGTGAGTGTATGAATGTCTCATGTGATGTGATTAGTAATTAGTCTTTAAAATGCATCTTACAAGATTAATGTCTGTTATATCAGTAGAAAACGAAGAGATGCTAAAGCTGAAGACCTCACAGTGAAACAGGTAAATCATCCAGACACACTGTAAAAAAATATCTTTAAAATGTATGGTATAAAAATAAAAAAATAAAAACTTTACCATAAAAAAAAAAAAAAATTAAAAAAAATTAAAAAAATACAATAGAAACATTTTAGGTTTTACGGTACAGCAGTTGTCTATTTTACAGTTTAAATTTAAAGGTAATTTAAAGGTTTGTGTTGTGATAATTACAGTATATAACTGTTTATTTTACAGTATGTAAAATGTTAAATTTATGGTAAAAAAACCCGGCAGCTGTGCTTGCCAGAAATATATGGTTGCAAACATTTTAGGTTTTACAGATTTAACATAAATTTACAGTAAAAAACAAAACAAAACAAAATAAAAACAAAAAACATATTTCATTTACTGATATAATGTTAATTTACCAACCTATTGAAGTACTATATCTGTTTTACACAGTGGTGATGAGAGTCACATGATGAACACAAGCTGCTTTTCCACAAGTTGAGAAGATTAATACTAATATATAAAAGGAGCACAGTGTCATTCACACAAACATTAAACCCCATCATGGTAACACATGAAATTAAAAAAAAAAAATAATAATAATAAAATGCAATAAACATTAATTTAACAACATTAGATGTAATATAAAGCCCTAAATGTACATATTTCAACAAAAATACATCAAATGTGATGTGTCACACAGTGAATTGTGGGAATGTCAATTTACGGTTTTCACTGACTTATTTTTCACTTCCAAAAACTGTAAATTTAACGATATTTTACTGTAAAATTCTACAGTTAGATCTAATTCAGTTATTTACCCTGTATATAGTACGGAAACTGTAAACCAATTAATTGTTTTTCACCACAGCATTTTGACAGTCTTTTACCGTTAAAATAATGATAAATTTTTACAGTGCTCAACATGTGAATAATATCTTTACACGGGGCCATTCATACAAAATGTGAGAGACAAGACAGTGCAACGAAAGGTGAAAAAAAAGTCTAGAGATGCATTTTAAAACTTTACCGTCTTTATTGAGCACAGTTTATTTAACGCAGTGTCAGATGAGCGCAACGGTCAAACACGTCCATCTAGTGTGTGTTTACATAGAAAAGCAATGGAAAAGTAGCACACTGAAATGGAAAATGTTCTGTGTGAACAGTCCCTAAATGTGAATAATAAATAATAATTAATTTTCTTCCGTTGCAGGACAATCTGTACTCTAACGTAACAGGGAGAGACGTTCATGTTTCTGAATCAGCTGATTGTGATGACGCTCAGTACGCCACTGTTACTTCCAGCAAACCCAGAAGAGACAGAAACGCTCCTGATCGCAGAGATACTGAGGAGATCCAGTACGCAACTGTACAACATCACAAAAACAAACAGACCAAGAGATCAGAGGAGAACGAAAGCCAGTACGGCAATATCAGGATTCACCAGCCTGAATCTGCTGTGAGGTGAGAAGAACCAGCTTAAAGAGACATTTGTCATCCACATGTTACTTTTATGATTATGATGAAAGGATGATTTATAGTTCTTTAAATCTGGACACATTTCTTAATAACTTTGTGTCCCATTGAGGTTTCAGAAATGTGATATTCAAGGTCAATTTAATTTAATTTTATGTTTTTTAGGCGATCAAATGTGCAGACCTTGGAATACGCTTCTGTGATCTACAGCCATGTCAGATGAGTAATAGAGACCATCATGAAGACAAAGGCCAAAACAATTAAACCAATGTAGCATGCAATGTAACATATTTATTATTCATTAGTCATTAAAGGGGACCTATTATGCCCCATTTTACAAGATGTAAAATAAGCCTCTGATGTCCCCAGAGTGTGTATGTGAAGTTTGAACTCAAAATACCCCACATATAATGTTTTATATGATGTTAAAATTGCCATATATATGATGTAAAAAAAAAATTGGTGGGTGAGCAAAAAACGCACCATTTGTGTGTGCCCCTTTAAATGCAAATGAGCTGCTGCTCCCGGCCTCCTTTCAAGAACAGTGTGGAGCTTCAAGAGCTCATGCTAACATGACAGCGTTTCCATCAGAGTCAAGCAGTCGTAGGCGGTTTGTACATTATCTGTGAACGGCTTGTTCTGAGACGCTGCTTATGATTTATGGGGATTAAAAAAAAGAGTGGGTGTTTTTTTTTTTTTGTTTTTTTATAATTATAGGGTGGTGGTGAAAACACACATTTATGTTCAAACACCATGTAAAAGTGAATTTTGTGTAAGAGGTCCCCTTTAAATCAGGTAAATAGATGGCAGGAATAAAGTGTCTGTAATCTTTTCTACATTACAAGAGCAGAATACCAATGAAAGAGCCAAGGACCCACAACATGATGTTTGGTGAGACTAAAAAACATTTTGTGATGTCACTGGCTGGTAATTTGTTTCTTAAAGTTGATTTGAAATTTTGACTTCAAATGTTTTCTGAGCAAATAAAAAGACCATATCCGTTTTACCAAATTCAAGTTTGAGAGTGCTTATTTCTAGGTCATTGTAGACCTAAACTCAGAATAACCTACCATATGTGATAGCTGGGTTAATGTTAATATTTGGTCTATTCTGACAAAATATGGAGATGTGCAACAGTGGATAAAATAAATTTGATGTACACCTCACTCTATTAAAGTCCCAAGTCCCAGCTTCTGTGTACGTGTGTTCAGACGAGGTCAATCATGATGGTTTAATCAGTTTGACTACAACAGAGGTAGGCAAGTTCGGTCCTAGAGAGTCGCTGTCTTGCAGAGTTTAGCTCCAACCTTAATCAAACACACCTGAACAAGCTAATCAAGCTCTTCGGGACTACTAAGGCCATAGGCAGGTGAGGGTTTTTTTTTTCAGGGTTTTTTCCGAACTTGCCTACCCCGGGACCATTATATTAAGAACAAAGTTTAAACAAAAACAAGCTTGAAACTACTTATATTTAAACACCACATCTTCACTGTACATCTGTTGACGCCGCCATTTTTTTCATTTTTCAAATAAATGACGGTTGTTAACAGTGACGCAAATAATTGTGGGCTATCTGCAGCAGCGAAGGATACACCTTGTGAAAGAAGGGCGCATTCAAAGGTCGCATTCGGAGCATCCTACTTACTTTTCTGAAATGATACAGCCTCAGTGACGTATGCAACCTTCGAATGCAACCTCTGGAGGACGCAGCCTTCGAAATGAGACACAGTTCATATTTTCCTGCCACTCTGCTCACTTATTACTTTTTTACCATGGACACTCATTGGACCACACCCCCATGTTAGCTTGTTAAGTCATTACCTTGCTAAGCTCATCAGCCTTGTTCACCCAGCCTTTCCTTGTGAAGTAGTGTATGTGCAACAGCATTTCTCTGGTTTCTTGTATCATAGTTTTTGTATTCTCTGCCTGCCTTTGGTTTTCCTGTTTGCCTAGTTCCTAGTCTTGTGTGTTTGTTTATTTGTGTGGACTGCCTTCTTGTTTTGATCTTTGCCTGTACATTGGATTATGATTGTGGATTACTCTTCTCAATAAAACTGCATTTGGATCCTCAGCCTTCGAGTCTCAGAGCAGTACGTTACGCTGTCGCTATTCTTTTCACCAGTAAACTGAAAGCAAAAATTCTCTCAAAGATGTCAAAAAATAACTTCTCTGTGGTCAAAGTGTCGACATCCAGTCTTACTCAGTATATGTTCCTATATTGAGAATCTTGCTCAATAATTCTTCAGAAAATGTTTCCACGAAGAAAGGGTATAAAAAATCTTTTATTTTTCTATTTTTCTTCCATTTATACCTGAACATCCCTTCAATCTTATGTGGAAATGCAAGTGAAATTGTAAATATGTCCTATATGTTAATAAATCTGTGTACAGGATTCTTCATATTGTTAAACATTTTGGGTTTAATGACTTTTTAGATAACAGTAAATGCCATTGGATCATGAGAAAAAGTTGTCTAATGTTCCTTGTGTGGGCAGGAGTCAAGAAAGAGGAAGAAACATGTTCTGTTTGTGCAAGCATTTTAAAATAAACCATGCTAATCATGAGAAAATCATCAGTGTATCATCTGCTGGAGAGACTCACCAGAACACGGTAAGAGTTACTCTGGTTACTGTGTGAATATAGTCTGATTAATACTGTTGTAGAAACCACTGACCTATTCATTTTCTATATGAAAAAAATGGGTAACGCTTTAGATTACAGCCCGGAAAGTACTGCGTAATTACAACAAATTTACAGCGTAACTTTCAATAATTATAGTGTAACTATACAGTAAGTAGGCCTATGTGTAAGTATAGGGGAACAATATGTAAATTATTGGGAATAAAGGGGTAACAACCAGGAAAATAACAAATTATTTATACTGTAAATATTTTATAACTAAGGGGTAAGTATAACATTACGGGCCGTAAATTAAAGTGGAGCTTGTTACCCTCTTATTTCATGTAGTTACAGGGTAAGTAATTAATAAAAAATAAATATATATATATATATATATATATATATATATATATATATATATATATATATATAAAACGCAAACAGTCATATCACTTGGAAAACTTTATTTGAAAAACAACTTATTTCAAAACAGATTTAAAGTTGCAACACTTCTTATTTGTTTATCTTGCTTGGCTTCCTCCTCCTCTTGTTCCTCTTTTTCTTTCTTTTCACTGATGAATCTTATTTGCTATTCTGTATTATAAGAAAATACAGTACACCTGGAAATGTGCTCACTGTTTACTCATCTTTTACCCTCATGCCATCTGAGATGTATACGACTTTCCTTCTTAAGATGAACACAAAAAAGATTTTAGGACAAAAAATAAATAATCTGGGAACGCTTTATAATGCAAGCTCACGTGTTCCTAAAAGTCGAAGCATCAAACAGCAATAACTACAGTAATCCATACGACCCTAATGGATGAATCCATGTCTTCTGAAGTGAAACGATACGTATTTGTAAGAAAAATACCAAATATTTGAATAGTTTTAAAACTTTCGACCAACTGTCTCCTGCGCGTGCATGCAAGGGTTGAGAGTTCATGCTTGACGTAACTTGAAGCGTGACGTAAGCGTGCCGAGAAACTCACGCAGATGTTGAATGCCGTCAGTTTTTTTATTATTATTTTTTTTAGTAATGCTCACAACAAAATACACAGAATAACAGATAATGAGAATGAGAAACAAACAAGACAGAATAACAGAGACGGCAGTTCTCGCGCGAGTTTCACACGAATCTCCCGCGAGAATGTCATCAAAGCTTCACGTTGCTCATTAATATGCTTCGTCAAACGCAAAGTCGACTAGTGATGGGAAGTTCGGATCATTTTACTGACTCGGACTTTTGAGTCTCGCTCAACAAAATGAACGAATCTTTTTTCGATTCATTTCGTTCATTTTAGCAAAATGTAATTAAAATGTTACGTGTTACTTCCCCAACACATCTACTACTTATGCAAACGTTGATCCCACTACAAACAATACAAAACTACAATGCTATAAGATTCAGAAATGATTAATTCATTACCTGGGTCTTCAGTTTATGACAAGCTGATTAAGCTCACCTCACCTCTTGTCTGACAAGTCTTCGGGTTTAAGTCATTCCTTAAACACGTGACAGACCCATACACTATTTCTGACATTTCTGTCACTGTTTTTGTTACTGTTTCTTGAGGATCTGTGGTGTGTTATTATAAATAAATAAAACTCTGTTATAAATACAATATTGATTAATTTATCTTTTTGACTGTCTATCTGTAAATAAACACTAGGCTATATAATAATATAATAATCCAAGCCTACAATACAAAGTATTTATAGCCTAGTTTGTTCATTTTTACTCCAATTTTGAGTTTGCTGTTATAATAATTGCTTTTCCTAGGCAGACTTGGCATATTGGTCTAGCATATGTATAAGAAGATTGCTCAAAAAGGACATAATGACATAAATTAAAAGCAAATAACATTTTGAATTTGAATTATTAATGTTAGTTTAAAACATCAAGGTTATGATAACTTCAGCTTTAACAGTTGTAACACAAACTCAAACAAAACTGGAGAGTTAACGTTATTTACTAATAAATATAATGTGCTTGGGTCACACAGCATAGTGTATGGGTATGTCACGTGATTAAGGAACGACTCAAAAACCCGAAAGACTCATAAAAAGAACTAATCAATTCTCTTTCCGGCTCAGAATGCACTGGTAGCGTATGGGTCTGTCACGTGATTAAGGAACGACTCAAAAACCCGAAAGACTCATGACATGAACTAATCAATTGAATCATCAGGTGAACTACTTCTAGCAGTACAGAACCTGTAGAATATTGCACATGCGCGACTGAACGAATCACCCCCCGAGACGACTCGTTCTTCCCGAGTCACATTAAAGATTCGTTCAAAATGAACGAATCGTTCAAGAACGACACATCACTAAAGTCGACCCTCATGCAGGCGCTGGTGACAGTTGGTCAGAAGCGAAAAGATGAATAGCCTAAACCATGAGAAAATTTCGGGGTGTGCTGTATTTTCTTATAATACAGAATAGCAACAGGATTCCTTCTTAAGATTCATCAGTTGAGAAACAAGAGCAGGAGGAAGCCAAGCGAGAAACAACAACAACCAAAAAACGGACAAAACTTGTTACTTTCTGTCAGGAAACTCTTTAGAGTTTGAAATGAGAAGTTGATTTAAAAAAAAAAAAGAATAAGTGTTGTAGACCTGTTTTTAATGAAGTTGTTTTTCAAATAAAGGTTTCGGAGTCAATGATATCAGATTGTTTGCATTTTATTAATTACTTACCCTGTAACTACATGAAATAAGAGGGTAACAAGCTCCACTTTAATTTACGGCCCGTAATGTCATACGTACCCCTTAGTTATAAAATACTACTTTACATATTGTTCCCCTATACTTACACATACTTACTGTATAGTTACACTATAATTATTGAAAGTTATGCTGTAAACTCATTGTAATTACGCAGTACTTTCCGGGCTGTAATCTAAAGCGTTACCAAAAAATCTTTATGGAAATGTTTTTAAAGTTTTTATAATGATAATAGTGTGTGTTATACTATATTATTGTTCTAGTAGTAATGTCACTGATAAAGGCTCCTCCTCTTCCTCTGGTGTTTCTGCTCATGATTCACGGTGAGTCGCTCCTGCTGGAGAGTGTTTTCATGTTTTTAGTCACTTATCAAAGTCTTTCTTTCAAATCAAGGGTCTTTAATGGGAGGTCAGGCAGTCATTGAACAGTCAGTGGTGTTAAAACACCTTTCACAAACTTCAGCTAAATGTTTAAATTATTCTCACTGAAATTACATTTTTTTTTTTAAATAAATAAATAAATATTATTCGCTTTGGTACTATTTTCACTAATGTACTAATGTACTAAGGTGTACATTTTCAAAACTCGTTACAAAACTCCAGACTGATCACAACTTGTCATTCTTTCAAAATCTGATGTCATACTTTCATTCTAGTTGTACACATTTTCTAACATTCTATAAAGTTACACAGACTACACAAGCCACATTAGAAAATACACTTACATTTCCTAGATTACGTAACTGACATAAAATCCATAATGCTTGTAATAGTATCTATTCAGTGTTATCAAAATATGTAAAATATGACAGAGTCGTGAGGTTTTGTGTAGAACAGAGTTTGTTGCCAATACAGTAAATGTTCTCACTGTACCATATGACTGAATCTATCCTGCAGTCGAACTTTATAAGGGCGAGTTACAGTAATGTGGCATGTTTTATGGGGACTTCCCATAGACATAATGATTTTTATACTGTATAAACTGTACAGTGGGTACGGAAAGTATTCAGACCCCCTTAAATTTTTCACTCTTTGTTATATTGCAGCCATTTGCTAAAATCATTTAAGTTCATTTTTTTTCCTCATTAATGTACACACAGCACCCCATATTGACAGAAAAACACAGAATTGTTGACATTTTTGCAGATTTTTAAAAAAAAGAAAAACTGAAATATCACATGGTCCTAAGTATTCAGACCTTTTGCTCAGTATTTAGCAGAAGCACCCTTTTGATCTAATACAGCCATGAGTCTTTTTGGGAAAGATGCAACAAGTTTTTCACACCTGGATTTGGGGATCCTCTGCCATTCCTCCTTGCAGATCCTCTCCAGTTCTGTCAGGTTGGATGGTAAACGTTGGTGGACAGCCATTTTTAGGTCTCTCCAGAGATGCTCAATTGGGTTTAAGTCAGGGCTCTGGCTGGGCCATTCAAGAACAGTCACGGAGTTGTTGTGAAGCCACTCCTTCGTTATTTTAGCTGTGTGCTTAGGGTCATTGTCTTGTTGGAAGGTAAACCTTCGGCCCAGTCTGAGGTCCTGAGCACTCTGGAGAAGGTTTTCGTCCAGGATATCCCTGTACTTGGCCGCATTCATCTTTCCCTCGATTGCAACCAGTCGTCCTGTCTCTGCAGCTGAAAAACACCCCCACAGCATGGTGCTGCCACCACCATGCTTCACTGTTGGGACTGTATTGGACAGGTGATGAGCAGTGCCTGGTTTTCTCCACAC